>NW_025726925.1:0-2500 GCF_021461385.2 Schistocerca piceifrons | reverse complement strand
TGCCTTAACCTAACCCATGTTGTGCCTTAACCTAACCCATGTTGTGCCTTAACCTAACCCATGTTGTGCCTTAACCTAACCCATGTTGTGCCTTAACCTAACCCATGTTGTGCCTTAACCTAACCCATGTTGTGCCTTAACCTAACCCATGTTGTGCCTTAACCTAACCCATGTTGTGCCTTAACCTAACCCATGTTGTGCCTTAACCTAACCCATGTTGTGCCTTAACCTAACCCATGTTGTGCCTTAACCTAACCCATGTTGTGCCTTAACCTAACCCATGTTGTGCCTTAACCTAACCCATGTTGTGCCTTAACCTAACCCATGTTGTGCCTTAACCTAACCCATGTTGTGCCTTAACCTAACCCATGTTGTGCCTTAACCTAACCCATGTTGTGCCTTAACCTAACCTATGTTGTGCCTTAACCTAACCTATGTTGTGCCTTAACCTAACCCATGTTGTGCCTTAACCTAACCCATGTTGTGCCTTAACCTAACCCATGTTGTGCCTTAACCTAACCCATGTTGTGCCTTAACCTAACCCATGTTGTGCCTTAACCTAACCCATGTTGTGCCTTAACCTAACCCATGTTGTGCCTTAACCTAACCCATGTTGTGCCTTAACCTAACCCATGTTGTGCCTTAACCTAACCCATGTTGTGCCTTAACCTAACCCATGTTGTGCCTTAACCTAACCCATGTTGTGCCTTAACCTAACCCATGTTGTGCCTTAACCTAACCCATGTTGTGCCTTAACCTAACCCATGTCGTGCCTTAACCTAACCCACGTCGTGCCTTAACCTAACCCACGTTGTCGCCTAACGTAACCCACGTTGTCGCCTAAACCTGCTCTGTAATTGTTATACGACTCGTTCAATTAGTGTAGTGTTGCCCACCCGCAACCCTCGCAATATAGTTCGCTACTCGCACTCCCCGCTCCCCTGTGTATCGCTTCATGTTAAACACCTTGCAAGTCTTGCTCACTTTCCACATGCTCCTGCTGTACACTGTAATGTGGATGGCAGCAGGACGTACATGCCGCCCCTCCCCACGTCCCCACCTTGCCCCCTGCCTTCGCAAGCTGGTTGGTGAGAACTTTGCATGTTCAATGCCCTCCGCATGCGACGTACTCAGGCTACGTTGTGGTGCGGCCTGTGTCAACTGTCCGCTAATGTCGTACGCGTAAACCACAATCTGTACTGCACATTCGTCCTTATGTACTGAATGATACATCGTGGCACATGTGTGACCGTACAACGACTGCGCCCAAAAACGGCGGACCATACAGTGCAAATATTGTGCACGCAGCTACGTGTCGTCTCCCTATGAGAGCTGGATTGCAGTGTGGTACGCCATAGAGACGTGTGGGAGGAACGGACGCCGTGGATGGCGATCAGCATGAGCTGTCTGTTGATGTATTCGGACCTAGTCGTCTCTCCTCACACACCGTGATGGCATGGTGCACCGCGTTCCATATCTGCGACATGCTACAGAGGCCGGTTGACAGTCGTTCGAGCAATGGACATCGCATACGTACGGGGGCCACCTTCCACGTATTGTCTAGGCGTGCACATTTTGTTGCGTGTATGTGGGCAGACGTAGTGTGGCGTGACACCTGACACAGGCATGCAATAATCGTGGAAGTTGCAAATGGCGATGGACGCCTGCGTTTTCTGGTGAAGTTACGCAAATGAACAAATGGTAACCTGTTGTGGTGCGGTTGTTCTCGCTAGGGGTGAATCGGTGATGGCGACGATAGGTTGAGGTACTAACCGGTTGTTCCAGCGATACCCACCATGCCGACGAAACTGAACGGCATCTGGGTGTGAAGCGATACGCGGCGGTGGCTGGGTGGGACCGTCCCCGGCCGGTGAGGGGGCGCCTCCCGGCGTGCTGGCCGCGCGGTGCGTGGGCGCACGCGCTACAGCCGGCTGGTGGGGGCGGCCAGTGGCAGGCGCGCCGGCCGACGGACGCGGCAGGCGTCGCAGCTGCGCGCCGCGCACCCCTGCGCGCGGCGCCGTGCGGCCAAAGTAGGTCCTCGCGGGCCCGGTGCGAAGCGCGGTGGACATCTTCAGTGTGCTGGTCCGATTGAGGACTGTGTGCGTTGAGGATGCGCTGCCGCCCGGCGCTCGGCGCCGCGACGCCGTCTGCTGCTCGGTCGCCCCAGCGGTTCTCGCTGGTGGTTTGTATCGCAGCTGTGCGGATGTGTTGGCGCGTGCGCTGTGCTGGGAGAGTTCGCTTCGGCACCCAAGTGGGGCTTTTGTCCTTCTGTGGCGCTGGCGTTGGAGCTGCCGGTCACCGTAGGTGGCGCGTGTTGTCTCCCGCCGGCAATGCCACGACAGCACGCTCCCGGGCCTCTGTCGGCAGCGGCAAGCTCAGTTGGGAGCACGGGTGGTCGCACCGAAAGCGTCTACTCGCCTAACTCCGGGCGATTGCGCCTCTCTCGAACCCGACCAAGTACTTGGGACGGCGCTGCGCGCCGCCGGGACCTGAGAGGGTT
>NW_025726924.1:52500-55366 GCF_021461385.2 Schistocerca piceifrons | reverse complement strand
ACATTACACAATCCACACTATCACAACCAGACCAGGAGGTCCGTGCGGAAAATACAATATCCCAGCCTTTCGACATCCACCATTGCGCAGACCAGGCACCAACACCCACACATGTCCTATACAACGGTGCACCCAACATCACAATAGTACCTCCTGTCACAGCGCACAAACAATGACATGAGTCAAAGACACAGGTCTCACACAAGCATAGAATTGGAGCGCCGCCTCTAATAAGCCAAAGGTGCATCCTGACGTGACAAATCTGATCATGTCACAAGCATTCACTTACTATAATCACTATCAACGAACCTGCCGCCCCCGCCCCCCCCCCCCCCCTACACCTTTCCGTACAACAACGTGTAACCTAACCTAACCTAACCTAACCTATGTTGTACCTTAACCTAACCTATGTTGTACCTTAACCTAACCTATGTTGTACCTTAACCTAACCTATGTTGTACCTTAACCTAACCTATGTTGTACCTTAACCTAACCTATGTTGTACCTTAACCTAACCTATGTTGTACCTTAACCTAACCTATGTTGTACCTTAACCTAACCCATGTTGTACCTTAACCTAACCCATGTTGTACCTTAACCTAACCCATGTTGTACCTTAACCTAACCCATGTTGTACCTTAACCTAACCCATGTTGTACCTTAACCTAACCCATGTTGTGCCTCAACCTAACCCATGTTGTGCCTCAACCTAACCCATGTTGTGCCTCAACCTAACCCATGTTGTGCCTTAACCTAACCCATGTTGTGCCTCAACCTAACCCATGTTGTGCCTTAACCTAACCCATGTTGTGCCTTAACCTAACCCATGTTGTGCCTTAACCTAACCCATGTTGTGCCTTAACCTAACCCATGTTGTGCCTTAACCTAACCCATGTTGTGCCTTAACCTAACCCATGTTGTGCCTTAACCTAACCCATGTTGTGCCTTAACCTAACCCATGTTGTCGCCTTAACGTAACCCACGTTGTCGCCTAAACCTGCTCTGTAATTGTTATACGACTCGTTCAATTACTGTAGTGTTGCCCACCCGCAACCCTCGCAATATAGTTCGCTACTCGCACTGCCCGCACCCCTGTGTATCGCTTCATGTTAAACACCTTGCAAGTCTTGCTCACTTTCCACATGCTCCTGCTGTACACTGTAATGTGGATGGCAGCAGGACGTACATGCCGCCCCTCCCCACGTCCCCACCTTGCCCCCTGCCTTCGCAAGCTGGTTGGTGAGAAGTTTGCATGTTCAATGCCCTTCGCATGCGACGTACTCAGGCTACGTTGTGGTGCGGCCTGTGTCAACTGTCCGCTGATGTCGTACGCGTGAACCACAATCTGTACTGCACATTCGTCCTTATGTACTGAATGATACATCGTGGCACATGTGTGACCGCACAACGACTGCGCCCAAAAACGGCGGACCATACAGTGCAAATATTGTGCACGCAGCTACGTGTCGTCTCCCTATGAGAGCTGGATTGCAGTGTGGTACGCCATAGAGACGTGTGGGAGGAACGGACGCCGTGGATGGCGATCAGCATGAGCTGTCTGTTGATGTATTCGGACCTAGTCGTCTCTCCTCACACACCGTGATGGCATGGTGCACCGCGTTCCATATCTGCGACATGCTACAGAGGCCGGTTGACAGTCGTTCGAGCAATGGACATCGCATACGTACGGGGGCCACCTTCCACGTATTGTCTAGGCGTGCACATTTTGTTGCGTGTATGTGGGCAGACGTAGTGTGGCGTGACACCTGACACAGGCATGCAATAATCGTTGAAGTTGCAAATGGCGATGGACGCCTGCGTTTTCTGGTGAAGTTACGCAAATGAACAAATGGTAACCTGTTGTGGTGCGGTTGTTCTCGCTAGGGGTGAATCGGTGATGGCGACGATAGGTTGAGGTACTAACCGGTTGTTCCAGCGATACCCACCATGCCGACGAAACTGAACGGCATCTGGGTGTGAAGCGATACGCGGCGGTGGCTGGGTGGGACCGTCCCCGGCCGGTGAGGGGGCGCCTCCCGGCGTGCTGGCCGCGCGGTGCGTGGGCGCACGCGCTACAGCCGGCTGGTGGGGGCGGCCAGTGGCAGGCGCGCCGGCCGACGGACGCGGCAGGCGTCGCAGCTGCGCGCCGGCGCACCCTGCGCGCGGCGCCGTGCGGCCAAAGTAGGTCCTCGCGGGCCCGGTGCGAAGCGCGGTGGACATCTTCAGTGTGCTGGTCCGATTGAGGACTGTGTGCGTTGAGGATGCGCCGCCGCCCGGCGCTCGGCGCCGCGACGCCGTCTGCTGCTCGGTCGCCCCAGCGGTTCTCGCTGGTGGTTTGTATCGCAGCTGTGCGGATGTGTTGGCGCGTGCGCTGTGCTGGGAGAGTTCGCTTCGGCACCCAAGTGGGGCTTTTGTCCTTCTGTGGCGCTGGCGTTGGAGCTGCCGGTCACCGTAGGTGGCGCGTGTTGTCTCCCGCCGGCAATGCCACGACAGCACGCTCCCGGGCCTCTGTCGGCAGCGGCAAGCTCAGTTGGGAGCACGGGTGGTCGCACCGAAAGCGTCTACTCGCCTAACTCCGGGCGATTGCGCCTCTCTCGAACCCGACCAAGTACTTGGGACGGCGCTGCGCGCCGCCGGGACCTGAGAGGGTTTCGAGGTGTATTGTGCAGGGGAGCTCAGCCTCCTCCTGTTTGCAGAATGATTGAGCGGACGCTTGCGTGTTCGCGCGGGCCCCCGGGACACACTCCCGGGCGGCCGGCTGCTCAGCTCTAGTTGACGCAGCTCCCTGGTTGATCCTGCCAGTAGTCATATGCTTGTCTCAAAGATTAAGCCATGCATGTCTCAGTACAAGCCGCATTAAGGTGAA
>NW_025726924.1:40000-45000 GCF_021461385.2 Schistocerca piceifrons | reverse complement strand
CTATGCGCATCTGACAACACTACGTCCGCACCACAAAACATACCGCCATCTGTAGGTCTCCCGCAACATGACCTCCTGCAACGACGCTACCGCCATCTATGAGACGCCAAGCCGACTAAGACAGCGATGGCGCCACAGTGGCCGCCTTTCGACGCCACCCACAAAGGCTGCAGCCTCTGTCGACCATAGCACCCAATCTCCAGTGGCTCTGCCGCACGAAGCCGTGGACCGGCAATGACGCCACCCGCACCCGTTCGTGCACCACCCCAACCGCCAAACTCGCACCTCCAGCGGATGAACGGCGGACGTTTCCCGCACTCGTAAAGTGCAATCCACCCCTATAACTTGCGTTTCATGAAGAGTTATTTCCAATATGCGACATTCCCGCTGTCCGTATACATGAGCCGCGACCTGTACCACTTACGAGCGAGAGACGCGATCGCGTTGCTCACTGTACGGCGTCCGATACCGAGCCATCAGCATGTCGGTCCCCATGCGCGTTGCACTCGCACTCGCAGTCGCAAAAACGTGGGGCAAATATATTACGCGGAAGAGTTATAACAGACCGAGCCCCACTGCATGGGGGGAGTCTTTGTCACTAATGTACACAGATGGAACATTTTGGACTGGAACCAGATTACCCGTACACACGGCGCTGATTAGTAATCAATGCAGAGCCATCAAACTACAGCAAATATACACAACTGTCCGTATACATGCTGAAAGAGTCTGCCCAAAATGGGAACCACACGTCAGCCAGACACTCTGATCACGCACCACTCTCTGCTTCTAACAGGCGCACATACAATATGTAAGCACCAGCATGGAACAACATCCAGTGCATCTTCTCCGCCACATTACACAATCCACACTATCACAACCAGACCAGGAGGTCCGTGCGGAAAATACAATATCCCAGCCTTTCGACATCCACCATTGCGCAGACCAGGCACCAACACCCACACATGTCCTATACAACGGTGCACCCAACATCACAATAGTACCTCCTGTCACAGCGCACAAACAATGACATGAGTCAAAGACACAGGTCTCACACAAGCATAGAATTGGAGCGCCGCCTCTAATAAGCCAAAGGTGCATCCTGACGTGACAAATCTGATCATGTCACAAGCATTCACTTACTATAATCACTATCAACGAACCTGCCGCCCCCGCCCCCCCCCCCCCTACACCTTTCCGTACAACAACGTGTAACCTAACCTAACCTAACCTAACCTATGTTGTACCTTAACCTAACCTATGTTGTACCTTAACCTAACCTATGTTGTACCTTAACCTAACCTATGTTGTACCTTAACCTAACCTATGTTGTACCTTAACCTAACCTATGTTGTACCTTAACCTAACCTATGTTGTACCTTAACCTAACCCATGTTGTACCTTAACCTAACCCATGTTGTACCTTAACCTAACCCATGTTGTACCTTAACCTAACCCATGTTGTACCTTAACCTAACCCATGTTGTACCTTAACCTAACCCATGTTGTGCCTCAACCTAACCCATGTTGTGCCTCAACCTAACCCATGTTGTGCCTCAACCTAACCCATGTTGTGCCTCAACCTAACCCATGTTGTGCCTCAACCTAACCCATGTTGTGCCTCAACCTAACCCATGTTGTGCCTTAACCTAACCCATGTTGTGCCTTAACCTAACCCATGTTGTGCCTTAACCTAACCCATGTTGTGCCTTAACCTAACCCATGTTGTGCCTTAACCTAACCCATGTTGTGCCTTAACCTAACCCATGTTGTGCCTTAACCTAACCCATGTTGTCGCCTTAACGTAACCCACGTTGTCGCCTAAACCTGCTCTGTAATTGTTATACGACTCGTTCAATTACTGTAGTGTTGCCCACCCGCAACCCTCGCAATATAGTTCGCTACTCGCACTGCCCGCACCCCTGTGTATCGCTTCATGTTAAACACCTTGCAAGTCTTGCTCACTTTCCACATGCTCCTGCTGTACACTGTAATGTGGATGGCAGCAGGACGTACATGCCGCCCCTCCCCACGTCCCCACCTTGCCCCCTGCCTTCGCAAGCTGGTTGGTGAGAAGTTTGCATGTTCAATGCCCTTCGCATGCGACGTACTCAGGCTACGTTGTGGTGCGGCCTGTGTCAACTGTCCGCTGATGTCGTACGCGTGAACCACAATCTGTACTGCACATTCGTCCTTATGTACTGAATGATACATCGTGGCACATGTGTGACCGCACAACGACTGCGCCCAAAAACGGCGGACCATACAGTGCAAATATTGTGCACGCAGCTACGTGTCGTCTCCCTATGAGAGCTGGATTGCAGTGTGGTACGCCATAGAGACGTGTGGGAGGAACGGACGCCGTGGATGGCGATCAGCATGAGCTGTCTGTTGATGTATTCGGACCTAGTCGTCTCTCCTCACACACCGTGATGGCATGGTGCACCGCGTTCCATATCTGCGACATGCTACAGAGGCCGGTTGACAGTCGTTCGAGCAATGGACATCGCATACGTACGGGGGCCACCTTCCACGTATTGTCTAGGCGTGCACATTTTGTTGCGTGTATGTGGGCAGACGTAGTGTGGCGTGACACCTGACACAGGCATGCAATAATCGTTGAAGTTGCAAATGGCGATGGACGCCTGCGTTTTCTGGTGAAGTTACGCAAATGAACAAATGGTAACCTGTTGTGGTGCGGTTGTTCTCGCTAGGGGTGAATCGGTGATGGCGACGATAGGTTGAGGTACTAACCGGTTGTTCCAGCGATACCCACCATGCCGACGAAACTGAACGGCATCTGGGTGTGAAGCGATACGCGGCGGTGGCTGGGTGGGACCGTCCCCGGCCGGTGAGGGGGCGCCTCCCGGCGTGCTGGCCGCGCGGTGCGTGGGCGCACGCGCTACAGCCGGCTGGTGGGGGCGGCCAGTGGCAGGCGCGCCGGCCGACGGACGCGGCAGGCGTCGCAGCTGCGCGCCGGCGCACCCTGCGCGCGGCGCCGTGCGGCCAAAGTAGGTCCTCGCGGGCCCGGTGCGAAGCGCGGTGGACATCTTCAGTGTGCTGGTCCGATTGAGGACTGTGTGCGTTGAGGATGCGCCGCCGCCCGGCGCTCGGCGCCGCGACGCCGTCTGCTGCTCGGTCGCCCCAGCGGTTCTCGCTGGTGGTTTGTATCGCAGCTGTGCGGATGTGTTGGCGCGTGCGCTGTGCTGGGAGAGTTCGCTTCGGCACCCAAGTGGGGCTTTTGTCCTTCTGTGGCGCTGGCGTTGGAGCTGCCGGTCACCGTAGGTGGCGCGTGTTGTCTCCCGCCGGCAATGCCACGACAGCACGCTCCCGGGCCTCTGTCGGCAGCGGCAAGCTCAGTTGGGAGCACGGGTGGTCGCACCGAAAGCGTCTACTCGCCTAACTCCGGGCGATTGCGCCTCTCTCGAACCCGACCAAGTACTTGGGACGGCGCTGCGCGCCGCCGGGACCTGAGAGGGTTTCGAGGTGTATTGTGCAGGGGAGCTCAGCCTCCTCCTGTTTGCAGAATGATTGAGCGGACGCTTGCGTGTTCGCGCGGGCCCCCGGGACACACTCCCGGGCGGCCGGCTGCTCAGCTCTAGTTGACGCAGCTCCCTGGTTGATCCTGCCAGTAGTCATATGCTTGTCTCAAAGATTAAGCCATGCATGTCTCAGTACAAGCCGCATTAAGGTGAAACCGCGAATGGCTCATTAAATCAGTTATGGTTCCTTAGATCGTACCCACGTTACTTGGATAACTGTGGTAATTCTAGAGCTAATACATGCAAACAGAGTCCCGACCAGAGATGGAAGGGACGCTTTTATTAGATCAAAACCAATCGGTCGGCTCGTCCGGTCCGTTTGCCTTGGTGACTCTGAATAACTTTGGGCTGATCGCACGGTCCTCGTACCGGCGACGCATCTTTCAAATGTCTGCCTTATCAACTGTCGATGGTAGGTTCTGCGCCTACCATGGTTGTAACGGGTAACGGGGAATCAGGGTTCGATTCCGGAGAGGGAGCCTGAGAAACGGCTACCACATCCAAGGAAGGCAGCAGGCGCGCAAATTACCCACTCCCGGCACGGGGAGGTAGTGACGAAAAATAACGATACGGGACTCATCCGAGGCCCCGTAATCGGAATGAGTACACTTTAAATCCTTTAACGAGTATCTATTGGAGGGCAAGTCTGGTGCCAGCAGCCGCGGTAATTCCAGCTCCAATAGCGTATATTAAAGTTGTTGCGGTTAAAAAGCTCGTAGTTGGATTTGTGTCCCACGCTGTTGGTTCACCGCCCGTCGGTGTTTAACTGGCATGTATCGTGGGACGTCCTGCCGGTGGGGCGAGCTGAAGGCGTGCGACCGCCTCGTGCGTGCTCGTGCGTCCCGAGGCGGACCCCGTTGAAATCCTACCAGGGTGCTCTTTATTGAGTGTCTCGGTGGGCCGGCACGTTTACTTTGAACAAATTAGAGTGCTTAAAGCAGGCAAGCCCGCCTGAATACTGTGTGCATGGAATAATGGAATAGGACCTCGGTTCTATTTTGTTGGTTTTCGGAACCCGAGGTAATGATTAATAGGGACAGGCGGGGGCATTCGTATTGCGACGTTAGAGGTGAAATTCTTGGATCGTCGCAAGACGAACAGAAGCGAAAGCATTTGCCAAGTATGTTTTCATTAATCAAGAACGAAAGTTAGAGGTTCGAAGGCGATCAGATACCGCCCTAGTTCTAACCATAAACGATGCCAGCCAGCGATCCGCCGCAGTTCCTCCGATGACTCGGCGGGCAGCCTCCGGGAAACCAAAGCTTTTGGGTTCCGGGGGAAGTATGGTTGCAAAGCTGAAACTTAAAGGAATTGACGGAAGGGCACCACCAGGAGTGGAGCCTGCGGCTTAATTTGACTCAACACGGGAAACCTCACCAGGCCCGGACACCGGAAGGATTGACAGATTGATAGCTCTTTCTTGATTCGGTGGGTGGTGGTGCATGGCCGTTCTTAGTT
>NW_025726924.1:30000-32500 GCF_021461385.2 Schistocerca piceifrons | reverse complement strand
GTTGTACCTTAACCTAACCTATGTTGTACCTTAACCTAACCTATGTTGTACCTTAACCTAACCCATGTTGTACCTTAACCTAACCCATGTTGTACCTTAACCTAACCCATGTTGTACCTTAACCTAACCCATGTTGTACCTTAACCTAACCCATGTTGTACCTTAACCTAACCCATGTTGTGCCTCAACCTAACCCATGTTGTGCCTCAACCTAACCCATGTTGTGCCTCAACCTAACCCATGTTGTGCCTCAACCTAACCCATGTTGTGCCTCAACCTAACCCATGTTGTGCCTTAACCTAACCCATGTTGTGCCTTAACCTAACCCATGTTGTGCCTTAACCTAACCCATGTTGTGCCTTAACCTAACCCATGTTGTGCCTTAACCTAACCCATGTTGTGCCTTAACCTAACCCATGTTGTGCCTTAACCTAACCCATGTTGTGCCTTAACCTAACCCATGTTGTCGCCTTAACGTAACCCACGTTGTCGCCTAAACCTGCTCTGTAATTGTTATACGACTCGTTCAATTACTGTAGTGTTGCCCACCCGCAACCCTCGCAATATAGTTCGCTACTCGCACTGCCCGCACCCCTGTGTATCGCTTCATGTTAAACACCTTGCAAGTCTTGCTCACTTTCCACATGCTCCTGCTGTACACTGTAATGTGGATGGCAGCAGGACGTACATGCCGCCCCTCCCCACGTCCCCACCTTGCCCCCTGCCTTCGCAAGCTGGTTGGTGAGAAGTTTGCATGTTCAATGCCCTTCGCATGCGACGTACTCAGGCTACGTTGTGGTGCGGCCTGTGTCAACTGTCCGCTGATGTCGTACGCGTGAACCACAATCTGTACTGCACATTCGTCCTTATGTACTGAATGATACATCGTGGCACATGTGTGACCGCACAACGACTGCGCCCAAAAACGGCGGACCATACAGTGCAAATATTGTGCACGCAGCTACGTGTCGTCTCCCTATGAGAGCTGGATTGCAGTGTGGTACGCCATAGAGACGTGTGGGAGGAACGGACGCCGTGGATGGCGATCAGCATGAGCTGTCTGTTGATGTATTCGGACCTAGTCGTCTCTCCTCACACACCGTGATGGCATGGTGCACCGCGTTCCATATCTGCGACATGCTACAGAGGCCGGTTGACAGTCGTTCGAGCAATGGACATCGCATACGTACGGGGGCCACCTTCCACGTATTGTCTAGGCGTGCACATTTTGTTGCGTGTATGTGGGCAGACGTAGTGTGGCGTGACACCTGACACAGGCATGCAATAATCGTTGAAGTTGCAAATGGCGATGGACGCCTGCGTTTTCTGGTGAAGTTACGCAAATGAACAAATGGTAACCTGTTGTGGTGCGGTTGTTCTCGCTAGGGGTGAATCGGTGATGGCGACGATAGGTTGAGGTACTAACCGGTTGTTCCAGCGATACCCACCATGCCGACGAAACTGAACGGCATCTGGGTGTGAAGCGATACGCGGCGGTGGCTGGGTGGGACCGTCCCCGGCCGGTGAGGGGGCGCCTCCCGGCGTGCTGGCCGCGCGGTGCGTGGGCGCACGCGCTACAGCCGGCTGGTGGGGGCGGCCAGTGGCAGGCGCGCCGGCCGACGGACGCGGCAGGCGTCGCAGCTGCGCGCCGGCGCACCCTGCGCGCGGCGCCGTGCGGCCAAAGTAGGTCCTCGCGGGCCCGGTGCGAAGCGCGGTGGACATCTTCAGTGTGCTGGTCCGATTGAGGACTGTGTGCGTTGAGGATGCGCCGCCGCCCGGCGCTCGGCGCCGCGACGCCGTCTGCTGCTCGGTCGCCCCAGCGGTTCTCGCTGGTGGTTTGTATCGCAGCTGTGCGGATGTGTTGGCGCGTGCGCTGTGCTGGGAGAGTTCGCTTCGGCACCCAAGTGGGGCTTTTGTCCTTCTGTGGCGCTGGCGTTGGAGCTGCCGGTCACCGTAGGTGGCGCGTGTTGTCTCCCGCCGGCAATGCCACGACAGCACGCTCCCGGGCCTCTGTCGGCAGCGGCAAGCTCAGTTGGGAGCACGGGTGGTCGCACCGAAAGCGTCTACTCGCCTAACTCCGGGCGATTGCGCCTCTCTCGAACCCGACCAAGTACTTGGGACGGCGCTGCGCGCCGCCGGGACCTGAGAGGGTTTCGAGGTGTATTGTGCAGGGGAGCTCAGCCTCCTCCTGTTTGCAGAATGATTGAGCGGACGCTTGCGTGTTCGCGCGGGCCCCCGGGACACACTCCCGGGCGGCCGGCTGCTCAGCTCTAGTTGACGCAGCTCCCTGGTTGATCCTGCCAGTAGTCATATGCTTGTCTCAAAGATTAAGCCATGCATGTCTCAGTACAAGCCGCATTAAGGTGAAACCGCGAATGGCTCATTAAATCAGTTATGGTTCCTTAGATCGTACCCACGTTACTTGGATAACTGTGGTAATTCTAGAGCTAATACATGCAAACAGAGTCCCGACCAGAGATGGAAGGGACGCTTTTATTAG
>NW_025726924.1:17500-22500 GCF_021461385.2 Schistocerca piceifrons | reverse complement strand
CATCTATGCGCATCTGACAACACTACGTCCGCACCACAAAACATACCGCCATCTGTAGGTCTCCCGCAACATGACCTCCTGCAACGACGCTACCGCCATCTATGAGACGCCAAGCCGACTAAGACAGCGATGGCGCCACAGTGGCCGCCTTTCGACGCCACCCACAAAGGCTGCAGCCTCTGTCGACCATAGCACCCAATCTCCAGTGGCTCTGCCGCACGAAGCCGTGGACCGGCAATGACGCCACCCGCACCCGTTCGTGCACCACCCCAACCGCCAAACTCGCACCTCCAGCGGATGAACGGCGGACGTTTCCCGCACTCGTAAAGTGCAATCCACCCCTATAACTTGCGTTTCATGAAGAGTTATTTCCAATATGCGACATTCCCGCTGTCCGTATACATGAGCCGCGACCTGTACCACTTACGAGCGAGAGACGCGATCGCGTTGCTCACTGTACGGCGTCCGATACCGAGCCATCAGCATGTCGGTCCCCATGCGCGTTGCACTCGCACTCGCAGTCGCAAAAACGTGGGGCAAATATATTACGCGGAAGAGTTATAACAGACCGAGCCCCACTGCATGGGGGGAGTCTTTGTCACTAATGTACACAGATGGAACATTTTGGACTGGAACCAGATTACCCGTACACACGGCGCTGATTAGTAATCAATGCAGAGCCATCAAACTACAGCAAATATACACAACTGTCCGTATACATGCTGAAAGAGTCTGCCCAAAATGGGAACCACACGTCAGCCAGACACTCTGATCACGCACCACTCTCTGCTTCTAACAGGCGCACATACAATATGTAAGCACCAGCATGGAACAACATCCAGTGCATCTTCTCCGCCACATTACACAATCCACACTATCACAACCAGACATCTCTCTTCATTCACTCCTCACTCCGTTGTTGTTGTTGAGAGAGATCTCTCTCTTTTCCTCCTCCCTCCCGTTTGTTGTTGTTGAGAGAGAAATAGTACCTCCTGTCACAGCGCACAAACAATGACATGAGTCAAAGACACAGGTCTCACACAAGCATAGAATTGGAGCGCCGCCTCTAATAAGCCAAAGGTGCATCCTGACGTGACAAATCTGATCATGTCACAAGCATTCACTTACTATAATCACTATCAACGAACCTGCCGCCCCCGCCCCCCCCCCCCCCTACACCTTTCCGTACAACAACGTGTAACCTAACCTAACCTAACCTAACCTATGTTGTACCTTAACCTAACCTATGTTGTACCTTAACCTAACCTATGTTGTACCTTAACCTAACCTATGTTGTACCTTAACCTAACCTATGTTGTACCTTAACCTAACCTATGTTGTACCTTAACCTAACCTATGTTGTACCTTAACCTAACCCATGTTGTACCTTAACCTAACCCATGTTGTACCTTAACCTAACCCATGTTGTACCTTAACCTAACCCATGTTGTACCTTAACCTAACCCATGTTGTACCTTAACCTAACCCATGTTGTACCTTAACCTAACCCATGTTGTGCCTCAACCTAACCCATGTTGTGCCTCAACCTAACCCATGTTGTGCCTCAACCTAACCCATGTTGTGCCCCAACCTAACCCATGTTGTGCCTCAACCTAACCCATGTTGTGCCTTAACCTAACCCATGTTGTGCCTTAACCTAACCCATGTTGTGCCTTAACCTAACCCATGTTGTGCCTTAACCTAACCCATGTTGTGCCTTAACCTAACCCATGTTGTGCCTTAACCTAACCCATGTTGTGCCTTAACCTAACCCATGTTGTGCCTTAACCTAACCCATGTTGTCGCCTTAACGTAACCCACGTTGTCGCCTAAACCTGCTCTGTAATTGTTATACGACTCGTTCAATTACTGTAGTGTTGCCCACCCGCAACCCTCGCAATATAGTTCGCTACTCGCACTGCCCGCACCCCTGTGTATCGCTTCATGTTAAACACCTTGCAAGTCTTGCTCACTTTCCACATGCTCCTGCTGTACACTGTAATGTGGATGGCAGCAGGACGTACATGCCGCCCCTCCCCACGTCCCCACCTTGCCCCCTGCCTTCGCAAGCTGGTTGGTGAGAAGTTTGCATGTTCAATGCCCTTCGCATGCGACGTACTCAGGCTACGTTGTGGTGCGGCCTGTGTCAACTGTCCGCTGATGTCGTACGCGTGAACCACAATCTGTACTGCACATTCGTCCTTATGTACTGAATGATACATCGTGGCACATGTGTGACCGCACAACGACTGCGCCCAAAAACGGCGGACCATACAGTGCAAATATTGTGCACGCAGCTACGTGTCGTCTCCCTATGAGAGCTGGATTGCAGTGTGGTACGCCATAGAGACGTGTGGGAGGAACGGACGCCGTGGATGGCGATCAGCATGAGCTGTCTGTTGATGTATTCGGACCTAGTCGTCTCTCCTCACACACCGTGATGGCATGGTGCACCGCGTTCCATATCTGCGACATGCTACAGAGGCCGGTTGACAGTCGTTCGAGCAATGGACATCGCATACGTACGGGGGCCACCTTCCACGTATTGTCTAGGCGTGCACATTTTGTTGCGTGTATGTGGGCAGACGTAGTGTGGCGTGACACCTGACACAGGCATGCAATAATCGTTGAAGTTGCAAATGGCGATGGACGCCTGCGTTTTCTGGTGAAGTTACGCAAATGAACAAATGGTAACCTGTTGTGGTGCGGTTGTTCTCGCTAGGGGTGAATCGGTGATGGCGACGATAGGTTGAGGTACTAACCGGTTGTTCCAGCGATACCCACCATGCCGACGAAACTGAACGGCATCTGGGTGTGAAGCGATACGCGGCGGTGGCTGGGTGGGACCGTCCCCGGCCGGTGAGGGGGCGCCTCCCGGCGTGCTGGCCGCGCGGTGCGTGGGCGCACGCGCTACAGCCGGCTGGTGGGGGCGGCCAGTGGCAGGCGCGCCGGCCGACGGACGCGGCAGGCGTCGCAGCTGCGCGCCGGCGCACCCTGCGCGCGGCGCCGTGCGGCCAAAGTAGGTCCTCGCGGGCCCGGTGCGAAGCGCGGTGGACATCTTCAGTGTGCTGGTCCGATTGAGGACTGTGTGCGTTGAGGATGCGCCGCCGCCCGGCGCTCGGCGCCGCGACGCCGTCTGCTGCTCGGTCGCCCCAGCGGTTCTCGCTGGTGGTTTGTATCGCAGCTGTGCGGATGTGTTGGCGCGTGCGCTGTGCTGGGAGAGTTCGCTTCGGCACCCAAGTGGGGCTTTTGTCCTTCTGTGGCGCTGGCGTTGGAGCTGCCGGTCACCGTAGGTGGCGCGTGTTGTCTCCCGCCGGCAATGCCACGACAGCACGCTCCCGGGCCTCTGTCGGCAGCGGCAAGCTCAGTTGGGAGCACGGGTGGTCGCACCGAAAGCGTCTACTCGCCTAACTCCGGGCGATTGCGCCTCTCTCGAACCCGACCAAGTACTTGGGACGGCGCTGCGCGCCGCCGGGACCTGAGAGGGTTTCGAGGTGTATTGTGCAGGGGAGCTCAGCCTCCTCCTGTTTGCAGAATGATTGAGCGGACGCTTGCGTGTTCGCGCGGGCCCCCGGGACACACTCCCGGGCGGCCGGCTGCTCAGCTCTAGTTGACGCAGCTCCCTGGTTGATCCTGCCAGTAGTCATATGCTTGTCTCAAAGATTAAGCCATGCATGTCTCAGTACAAGCCGCATTAAGGTGAAACCGCGAATGGCTCATTAAATCAGTTATGGTTCCTTAGATCGTACCCACGTTACTTGGATAACTGTGGTAATTCTAGAGCTAATACATGCAAACAGAGTCCCGACCAGAGATGGAAGGGACGCTTTTATTAGATCAAAACCAATCGGTCGGCTCGTCCGGTCCGTTTGCCTTGGTGACTCTGAATAACTTTGGGCTGATCGCACGGTCCTCGTACCGGCGACGCATCTTTCAAATGTCTGCCTTATCAACTGTCGATGGTAGGTTCTGCGCCTACCATGGTTGTAACGGGTAACGGGGAATCAGGGTTCGATTCCGGAGAGGGAGCCTGAGAAACGGCTACCACATCCAAGGAAGGCAGCAGGCGCGCAAATTACCCACTCCCGGCACGGGGAGGTAGTGACGAAAAATAACGATACGGGACTCATCCGAGGCCCCGTAATCGGAATGAGTACACTTTAAATCCTTTAACGAGTATCTATTGGAGGGCAAGTCTGGTGCCAGCAGCCGCGGTAATTCCAGCTCCAATAGCGTATATTAAAGTTGTTGCGGTTAAAAAGCTCGTAGTTGGATTTGTGTCCCACGCTGTTGGTTCACCGCCCGTCGGTGTTTAACTGGCATGTATCGTGGGACGTCCTGCCGGTGGGGCGAGCTGAAGGCGTGCGACCGCCTCGTGCGTGCTCGTGCGTCCCGAGGCGGACCCCGTTGAAATCCTACCAGGGTGCTCTTTATTGAGTGTCTCGGTGGGCCGGCACGTTTACTTTGAACAAATTAGAGTGCTTAAAGCAGGCAAGCCCGCCTGAATACTGTGTGCATGGAATAATGGAATAGGACCTCGGTTCTATTTTGTTGGTTTTCGGAACCCGAGGTAATGATTAATAGGGACAGGCGGGGGCATTCGTATTGCGACGTTAGAGGTGAAATTCTTGGATCGTCGCAAGACGAACAGAAGCGAAAGCATTTGCCAAGTATGTTTTCATTAATCAAGAACGAAAGTTAGAGGTTCGAAGGCGATCAGATACCGCCCTAGTTCTAACCATAAACGATGCCAGCCAGCGATCCGCCGCAGTTCCTCCGATGACTCGGCGGGCAGCCTCCGGGAAACCAAAGCTTTTGGGTTCCGGGGGAAGTATGGTTGCAAAGCTGAAACTTAAAGGAATTGACGGAAGGGCACCACCAGGAGTGGAGCCTGCGGCTTAATTTGACTCAACACGGGAAACCTCACCAGGCCCGGACACCGGAAGGATTGACAGATTGATAGCTCTTTCTTGATTCGGTGGGTGGTGGTGCATGGCCGT
>NW_025726924.1:0-10000 GCF_021461385.2 Schistocerca piceifrons | reverse complement strand
TACCTTAACCTAACCTATGTTGTACCTTAACCTAACCTATGTTGTACCTTAACCTAACCTATGTTGTACCTTAACCTAACCCATGTTGTACCTTAACCTAACCCATGTTGTACCTTAACCTAACCCATGTTGTACCTTAACCTAACCCATGTTTGTACCTTAACCTAACCCATGTTGTACCTTAACCTAACCCATGTTGTGCCTCAACCTAACCCATGTTGTGCCTCAACCTAACCCATGTTGTGCCTCAACCTAACCCATGTTGTGCCTCAACCTAACCCATGTTGTGCCTCAACCTAACCCATGTTGTGCCTTAACCTAACCCATGTTGTGCCTTAACCTAACCCATGTTGTGCCTTAACCTAACCCATGTTGTGCCTTAACCTAACCCATGTTGTGCCTTAACCTAACCCATGTTGTGCCTTAACCTAACCCATGTTGTGCCTTAACCTAACCCATGTTGTGCCTTAACCTAACCCATGTTGTCGCCTTAACGTAACCCACGTTGTCGCCTAAACCTGCTCTGTAATTGTTATACGACTCGTTCAATTACTGTAGTGTTGCCCACCCGCAACCCTCGCAATATAGTTCGCTACTCGCACTGCCCGCACCCCCTGTGTATCGCTTCATGTTAAACACCTTGCAAGTCTTGCTCACTTTCCACATGCTCCTGCTGTACACTGTAATGTGGATGGCAGCAGGACGTACATGCCGCCCCTCCCCACGTCCCCACCTTGCCCCCTGCCTTCGCAAGCTGGTTGGTGAGAAGTTTGCATGTTCAAATGCCCTTCGCATGCGACGTACTCAGGCTACGTTGTGGTGCGGCCTGTGTCAACTGTCCGCTGATGTCGTACGCGTGAACCACAATCTGTACTGCACATTCGTCCTTATGTACTGAATGATACATCGTGGCACATGTGTGACCGCACAACGACTGCGCCCAAAAAACGGCGGACCATACAGTGCAAATATTGTGCACGCAGCTACGTGTCGTCTCCCTATGAGAGCTGGATTGCAGTGTGGTACGCCATAGAGACGTGTGGGAGGAACGGACGCCGTGGATGGCGATCAGCATGAGCTGTCTGTTGATGTATTCGGACCTAGTCGTCTCTCCTCACACACCGTGATGGCATGGTGCACCGCGTTCCATATCTGCGACATGCTACAGAGGCCGGTTGACAGTCGTTCGAGCAATGGACATCGCATACGTAACGGGGGCCACCTTCCACGTATTGTCTAGGCGTGCACATTTTGTTGCGTGTATGTGGGCAGACGTAGTGTGGCGTGACACCTGACACAGGCATGCAATAATCGTTGAAGTTGCAAATGGCGATGGACGCCTGCGTTTTCTGGTGAAGTTACGCAAATGAACAAATGGTAACCTGTTGTGGTGCGGTTGTTCTCGCTAGGGTGAATCGGTGATGGCGACGATAGGTTGAGGTACTAACCGGTTGTTCCAGCGATACCCACCATGCCGACGAAACTGAACGGCATCTGGGTGTGAAGCGATACGCGGCGGTGGCTGGGTGGGACCGTCCCCGGCCGGTGGAGGGGGCGCCTCCCGGCGTGCTGGCCGCGCGGTGCGTGGGCGCACGCGCTACAGCCGGCTGGTGGGGGCGGCCAGTGGCAGGCGCGCCGGCCGACGGACGCGGCAGGCGTCGCAGCTGCGCGCCGGCGCACCCTGCGCGCGGCGCCGTGCGGCCAAAGTAGGTCCTCGCGGGCCCGGTGCGAAGCGCGGTGGACATCTTCAGTGTGCTGGTCCGATTGAGGACTGTGTGCGTTGAGGATGCGCCGCCGCCCGGCGCTCGGCGCCGCGCGACGCCGTCTGCTGCTCGGTCGCCCCAGCGGTTCTCGCTGGTGGGTTTGTATCGCAGCTGTGCGGATGTGTTGGCGCGTGCGCTGTGCTGGGAGAGTTCGCTTCGGCACCCAAGTGGGGCTTTTGTCCTTCTGTGGCGCTGGCGTTGGAGCTGCCGGTCACCGTAGGTGGCGCGTGTTGTCTCCCGCCGGCAATGCCACGACAGCACGCTCCCGGGCCTCTGTCGGCAGCGGCAAGCTCAGTTGGGAGCACGGGTGGTCGCACCGAAAGCGTCTACTCGCCTAACTCCGGGCGATTGCGCCTCTCTCGAACCCGACCAAGTACTTGGGACGGCGCTGCGCGCCGCCGGGACCTGAGAGGGTTTCGAGGTGTATTGTGCAGGGGAGCTCAGCCTCCTCCTGTTTGCAGAATGATTGAGCGGACGCTTGCGTGTTCGCGCGGGCCCCCCGGGACACACTCCCGGGCGGCCGGCTGCTCAGCTCTAGTTGACGCAGCTCCCTGGTTGATCCTGCCAGTAGTCATATGCTTGTCTCAAAGATTAAGCCATGCATGTCTCAGTACAAGCCGCATTAAGGTGAAACCGCGAATGGCTCATTAAATCAGTTATGGTTCCTTAGATCGTACCCACGTTACTTGGATAACTGTGGTAATTCTAGAGCTAATACATGCAAACAGAGTCCCGACCAGAGATGGAAGGGACGCTTTTATTAGATCAAAACCAATCGGTCGGCTCGTCCGGTCCGTTTGCCTTGGTGACTCTGAATAACTTTGGGCTGATCGCACGGTCCTCGTACCGGCGACGCATCTTTCAAATGTCTGCCTTATCAACTGTCGATGGTAGGTTCTGCGCCTACCATGGTTGTAACGGGTAACGGGGAATCAGGGTTCGATTCCGGAGAGGGAGCCTGAGAAACGGCTACCACATCCAAGGAAGGCAGCAGGCGCGCAAATTACCCACTCCCGGCACGGGGAGGTAGTGACGAAAAATAACGATACGGGACTCATCCGAGGCCCCGTAATCGGAATGAGTACACTTTAAATCCTTTAAACGAGTATCTATTGGAGGGCAAGTCTGGTGCCAGCAGCCGCGGTAATTCCAGCTCCAATAGCGTATATTAAAGTTGTTGCGGTTAAAAAGCTCGTAGTTGGATTTGTGTCCCACGCTGTTGGTTCACCGCCCGTCGGTGTTTAACTGGCATGTATCGTGGGACGTCCTGCCGGTGGGGCGAGCTGAAGGCGTGCGACCGCCTCGTGCGTGCTCGTGCGTCCCGAGGCGGACCCCGTTGAAATCCTACCAGGGTGCTCTTTATTGAGTGTCTCGGTGGGCCGGCACGTTTACTTTGAACAAATTAGAGTGCTTAAAGCAGGCAAGCCCGCCTGAATACTGTGTGCATGGAATAATGGAATAGGACCTCGGTTCTATTTTGTTGGTTTTCGGAACCCGAGGTAATGATTAATAGGGACAGGCGGGGGCATTCGTATTGCGACGTTAGAGGTGAAATTCTTGGATCGTCGCAAGACGAACAGAAGCGAAAGCATTTGCCAAGTATGTTTTCATTAATCAAGAACGAAAGTTAGAGGTTCGAAGGCGATCAGATACCGCCCTAGTTCTAACCATAAACGATGCCAGCCAGCGATCCGCCGCAGTTCCTCCGATGACTCGGCGGGCAGCCTCCGGGAAACCAAAGCTTTTGGGTTCCGGGGGAAGTATGGTTGCAAAGCTGAAACTTAAAGGAATTGACGGAAGGGCACCACCAGGAGTGGAGCCTGCGGCTTAATTTGACTCAACACGGGAAACCTCACCAGGCCCGGACACCGGAAGGATTGACAGATTGATAGCTCTTTCTTGATTCGGTGGGTGGTGGTGCATGGCCGTTCTTAGTTGGTGGAGCGATTTGTCTGGTTAATTCCGATAACGAACGAGACTCTAGCCTGCTAACTAGTCGCGTGACATCCTTCGTGCTGTCAGCGATTACTTTTCTTCTTAGAGGGACAGGCGGCTTCTAGCCGCACGAGATTGAGCAATAACAGGTCTGTGATGCCCTTAGATGTTCTGGGCCGCACGCGCGCTACACTGAAGGAATCAGCGTGTCTTCCTAGGCCGAAAGGTCGGGGTAACCCGCTGAACCTCCTTCGTGCTAGGGATTGGGGCTTGCAATTGTTCCCCATGAACGAGGAATTCCCAGTAAGCGCGAGTCATAAGCTCGCGTTGATTACGTCCCTGCCCTTTGTACACACCGCCCGTCGCTACTACCGATTGAATGATTTAGTGAGGTCTTCGGACTGGTACGCGGCATTGACTCTGTCGTTGCCGATGCTACCGGAAAGATGACCAAACTTGATCATTTAGAGGAAGTAAAAGTCGTAACAAGGTTTCCGTAGGTGAACCTGCGGAAGGATCATTACCGACTAGACTGCATGTCTTTCGATGTGCGTGTCGTGTCGCGCAACACGCTACCTGTACGGCTCGCCGTAGCCGTGCGCCGCGTGCGGAACCACGCGTGCCTCTCAAAACTAGCGGCATATGTTGTGTGGTACGAGCGCTGAAGCGCTGGAGCGGCTGGCCTGCGGCACCTGGCGCCTGGCGCCGGTTTTGAATGACTTTCGCCCGAGTGCCTGTCCGCTCCGGTGTGGAGCCGTACGACGCCCGTCGGCCGTGAGGCCGTTGGACACAGAACGCTGGAACAGGGGCCGCCACACGCCTCACTCCCGCCTATGCGACCGTCTCGAAAGAGACGGCGGAAACTGAGAAGAGATCACCCAGGACGGTGGATCACTCGGCTCGTGGGTCGATGAAGAACGCAGCAAATTGCGCCGTCGACATGTGAACTGCAGGACACATGAACATCGACGTTTCGAACGCACATTGCGGTCCATGGATTCCGTTCCCGGGCCACGTCTGGCTGAGGGGTCGGCTACGTATACTGAAGCGCGCGGCGTTTGCCCCGCTTCGCAGACCTGGGAGTGTCGCGGCCGCCTGTGGGGCCGGCCGCGTCTCCTCAAACGTGCGATGCGCGCCCGTCGCCTGGCGGTTCGCATACCGGTACTTTCTCGGTAGCGTGCACAGCCGGCTGGCGGTGTGGCGTGCGACACCTTCGTACAACGACCTCAGAGCAGGCGAGACTACCCGCTGAATTTAAGCATATTACTAAGCGGAGGAAAAGAAACTAACAAGGATTCCCCCAGTAGCGGCGAGCGAACAGGGAAGAGTCCAGCACCGAACCCCGCAGGCTGCCGCCTGTCGTGGCATGTGGTGTTTGGGAGGGTCCACTACCCCGACGCCTCGCGCCGAGCCCAAGTCCAACTTGAATGAGGCCACGGCCCGTAGAGGGTGCCAGGCCCGTAGCGGCCGGTGCGAGCGTCGGCGGGACCTCTCCTTCGAGTCGGGTTGCTTGAGAGTGCAGCTCCAAGTGGGTGGTAAACTCCAATCTGAGACTAAATATGACCACGAGACCGATAGCGAACAAGTACCGTGAGGGAAAGTTGAAAAGAACTTTGAAGAGAGAGTTCAAAAGTACGTGAAACCGTTCTGGGGTAAACGTGAGAAGTCCGAAAGGTCGAACGGGTGAGATTCACGCCCATCCGGCCACTGGCCTCCGCCCTCGGCAGATGGGGCCGGCCGCCCGCGCGGAGCAATCCGCGGCGGGGTCGTGTCCGGTTGCCTTTCCACTCGCCGCGGGGTGGGGCCGTTTCCGGTGTGCGGTGGGCCGCACTTCTCCCCTAGTAGGACGTCGCGACCCCGCTGGGTGCCGGCCTACGGCCCGGGTGCGCAGCCTGTCCTTCCGCGGGCCTCGGTTCGCGTCTGTTGGGCAGAGCCCCGGTGTCCTGGCTGGCTGCCCGGCGGTATATCTGGAGGAGTCGATTCGCCCCTTTGGGCGCTCGGGCTCCCGGCAAGCGCGCGCGGTTCTTCCCGGATGACGGACCTACCTGGCCCGGCCCCGGACCCGCGCCGCTGTTGGCTCGGGATGCTCTCGGGCGGAATAATCGCTCCCGTCAGCGGCGCTTCAGCTTTGGACAATTTCACGACCCGTCTTGAAACACGGACCAAGGAGTCTAACATGTGCGCGAGTCATTGGGCTGTACGAAACCTAACAGGCGTAATGAAAGTGAAGGTCTCGCCTTGCGCGGGCCGAGGGAGGATGGGGCTTCCCCGCCCTTCACGGGGCGGCGGCCTCCGCACTCCCGGGGGCGTCTCGTCCTCATTGCGAGGTGAGGCGCCACCTAGAGCGTACACGTTGGGACCCGAAAGATGGTGAACTATGCCTGGCCAGGACGAAGTCAGGGGAAACCCTGATGGAGGTCCGTAGCGATTCTGACGTGCAAATCGATCGTCGGAGCTGGGTATAGGGGCGAAAGAACTAATCGAACCATCTAGTAGCTGGTTCCCTCCGAAGTTTCCCTCAGGATAGCTGGTGCTCGTACGAGTCTCATCCGGTAAAGCGAATGATTAGAGGCCTTGGGGCCGAAACGACCTCAACCTATTCTCAAACTTTAAATGGGTGAGATCTCCGGCTTGCTTGATATGCTGAAGCCGCGAGCAAACGACTCGGATCGGAGTGCCAAGTGGGCCACTTTTGGTAAGCAGAACTGGCGCTGTGGGATGAACCAAACGCCGAGTTAAGGCGCCCGAATCGACGCTCATGGGAAACCATGAAAGGCGTTGGTTGCTTAAGACAGCAGGACGGTGGCCATGGAAGTCGGAATCCGCTAAGGAGTGTGTAACAACTCACCTGCCGAAGCAACTAGCCCTGAAAATGGATGGCGCTGAAGCGTCGTGCCTATACTCGGCCGTCAGTCTGGCAGTCATGGCCGGTCCTTGCGGCCAGGCCGCGAAGCCCTGACGAGTAGGAGGGTCGCGGCGGTGGGCGCAGAAGGGTCTGGGCGTGAGCCTGCCTGGAGCCGCCGTCGGTGCAGATCTTGGTGGTAGTAGCAAATACTCCAGCGAGGCCCTGGAGGGCTGACGCGGAGAAGGGTTTCGTGTGAACAGCCGTTGCACACGAGTCAGTCGATCCTAAGCCCTAGGAGAAATCCGATGTTGATGGGGGCCGTCATAGCATGATGCGCTTTGTGCTGGCCCCCGTTGGGCGAAAGGGAATCCGGTTCCTATTCCGGAACCCGGCAGCGGAACCGATACAAGTCGGGCCCCTCTTTTAGAGATGCTCGTCGGGGTAACCCAAAAGGACCCGGAGACGCCGTCGGGAGATCGGGGAAGAGTTTTCTTTTCTGCATGAGCGTTCGAGTTCCCTGGAATCCTCTAGCAGGGAGATAGGGTTTGGAACGCGAAGAGCACCGCAGTTGCGGCCGGTGTCCCGATCTTCCCCTCGGACCTTGAAAATCCGGGAGAGGGCCACGTGGAGGTGTC
Source organism: Schistocerca piceifrons (assembly GCF_021461385.2). NCBI lineage: Eukaryota > Metazoa > Arthropoda > Insecta > Orthoptera > Acrididae > Schistocerca > Schistocerca piceifrons. The sequence continues at coordinate 2,822 of NW_025726924.1, read as the reverse complement.
GCGCCGGTTCGTACCCATATCCGCAGCAGGTCTCCAAGGTGAAGAGCCTCTAGTCGATAGAATAATGTAGGTAAGGGAAGTCGGCAAATTGGATCCGTAACTTCGGGATAAGGATTGGCTCTGAGGATCGGGGCGTGTCGGGCTTGGTCGGGAAGTGGGTCAGCGCTAACGTGCCGGGCCTGGGCGAGGTGAGTGCCGTAGGGGTGCCGGTAAGTGCGGGCGTTTAGCGCGGGCGTGGTCTGCTCTCGCCGTTGGTCGGCCTCGTGCTGGCCGGCGGTGCAGGATGCGCGCGCCTGCGCGGCGTTCGCGCCCCGGTGCTTCAACCTGCGTGCAGGATCCGAGCTCGGTCCCGTGCCTTGGCCTCCCACGGATCTTCCTTGCTGCGAGGCCGCGTCCGCCTTAGCGTGCTCCTCCGGGGGCGCGGACGTGTGCGCGGATTCTCTTCGGCCGCCATTCCAACGATCAACTCAGAACTGGCACGGACTGGGGGAATCCGACTGTCTAATTAAAACAAAGCATTGCGATGGCCCTAGCGGGTGTTGACGCAATGTGATTTCTGCCCAGTGCTCTGAATGTCAACGTGAAGAAATTCAAGCAAGCGCGGGTAAACGGCGGGAGTAACTATGACTCTCTTAAGGTGGCCAAGTGGCGGCGGTGTGGCTGCATCCGGACTTGGCTTCTCGAAGTGCGGTCTTGATGTAGTCGTGCTGCTGCTGCGAGGTGCCTTCCTTGGGTTATAGTTACAGGGAGAGTGATGCGCAATACATGGGCCTAGCCCTCTTAGCCTCTCCTCTCCTGCGGTCTTCTCCCCTTCTCGTGGGCCCGCTGATTTCGCAGAGTGGAAGACCGCACCAGGGGCTTGGGGGGGTTACCAGCCCACCCCTCGCACTATCCCTTTGTTAGTTGGGGGCAGTAAGGCAGAGAATAAGTGGTGGCCCTTCCGCTGAAGGCGCCACCCCCAACTCCCCCAGCACCTAGCCGGCCAACCGGCCGTGCCGAAAATCTTGTAACTTTTGCAGCTATGTATACCTGTAGTGAGTGCCACCGCAGCTTTACAACCAAGAACGGTCTCGGGGTCCATCGCCGCCGCCAACATCTTGCGGCCGCCAACGCGGAGATCGTCACGGAGAGGCATCGCGCGAGGTGGACGGAGGAAGAAGTCCTGTCGCTCGCCAAGGCGGAGGCCGAACTGTTCCTTGAGAGGGACGCCCGGTTCTTCTTCGTCAATCAAGAACTCATCAGGATGTTCCCCGACCGAACGCTCGAGGCAATCAAGTGCCGACGGCGGCAAGCTGCCCACAAACAGCTTGTCCCGCCAATTCATGGAGGCGCTTGAGGTCGGTCGGGGGGAAGAGCCGGCGTCCCGCCGGGGAGCAGCGAGCCCGCTGCCTGACGCGGGCGAGGCCGCTGCGCCGCCCGTCGACGCAGCCGAGGACTTCGCGGCCGACACCACCGGGCCGCCGCCGGAGGGGCCGACTGACGCCGCCATCTGGGAGCATCTGGCGGGGCTACCCGCTTCCGCCCAGCGTTTCTCTGCCCTGGATCGTGTCATAGGTCTGGGGCGGGGCACGCCGCCCGATGTCATCCTGGGCATGCTCCCGGATGCCCTTGCGTCGGTCGGGTCCAGAGGGGAGAGATCGATCACCAGGACACAGCGGCCGCGCCAACCATCGAAGCGGCCGCCTGCCGCGCCGCCGACGCAGAAGCGCAAGCGGCGCCGCTGGGAGTACGCGAGAACGCAGGATGCCTTCCGACGGTCGCGTGCACGTTGCGTGCGCGGCCTCTTGGATGGCACCCTGCTCCAGCCGCCACCTGCCATCCCTGGTCTGCTGGACTTCTGGGCGGACCTCTTCACTAAGAAGCCCATCTCCACCGCGGGCTTCATTCGTGACCGCCTCCTCCCGCACTCAGAGCCTGTCGCTCTCGAGTGCATATGGGGGCCGGTCACACATGAGGAGGTCGCCGCCGCGTTGCCGCCAGGGGATCAGCAGCCGGGCCGGACGGCCTTACCCCAGCGGAGTTGCGGCGCCTGCCGCACGAAGTCCTGGTGAAAGTGATGAATCTCTTCCTTCTGGCCCGCGCCCTTCCGGAACGCCTGCTTCGCGCGCGGGACGTCCCTTCTCCCCGAAAACGGCTGCACCAACATCCCCCGCTGACTTTCGCCCCATTACGGTCTGCTCGGTGTTGGCGCGGACCTTTCACAAGGTTCTCGCGTCACGCCTGATGCGCGCATGTGCTGTGGACGAACGTCAGCGGGCATTCATCCCTCGGGATGGGATGTTGGAAAATACCTTCATCTTGGACACTGCTCTCACCGACGCAGTTCGCTCCTGCCGCTCTGTCTTTGTGGCATCGATCGACGTATCTAAGGCATTCGATTCGGTAGATCATGCTGCCCTTCGCCCCGTGCTGAAGGCGCATGGCCTGCCGGATTGCTTTGTCGAGTATGTCGAGCGGTGCTACGAGGGCAGCACGACAGTGATAGCGGACGGCGCCGGCGTGGGCGTGTCTGTGCAGCCAGCACGGGGCGTTCGCCAGGGCGATCCCCTCTCCCCCCTCCTGTTCAACTTTGCGGTGGACTACGTTTTAGGCCAACTGCCCTCCCACATCGGAGCTCGGATCCTCGGTCGCAGAGTCAAACGCTGCGGCCTTTGCAGATGACGTCTTGCTGTTTGCAGCGACCCCGAGGGGCTTGCAGTCCCTCATCGACGCAGCTACCGCAGCCCTCGCCCACCTGGGGCTGCAGATCAACGCCCGGAAGTGTTTCACCCTCGCCTTAGTCGCGTCAGGGCGCGAGAAGAAGGTGAAGGTGGACAGCAATA
>NW_025726923.1:50000-55167 GCF_021461385.2 Schistocerca piceifrons | reverse complement strand
GACATTCCCGCTGTCCCTATACATGAGCCGCGACCTGTACCACTTACGAGCGAGAGACGCGATCGCGTTGCTCACTGTACGGCGTCCGATACCGAGCCATCAGCATGTCGGTCCCCATGCGCGTTGCACTCGCACTCGCAGTCGCAAAAACGTGGGGCAAATATATTACGCGGAAGAGTTATAACAGACCGAGCCCCACTGCATGAGGGGAGTCTTTGTCACTAATGTACACAGATGGAACATTTTGGACTGGAACCAGATTACCCGTACACACGGCGCTGATTAGTAATCAATGCAGAGCCATCAAACTACAGAATATATATACAACTGTCCGTATACATGCTGAAAGAGTCTGCCCACAATGGGAACCACACGTCAGCCAGCCACTCTGATCACGCACCACTCTCTGCTTCTAACGGGCGCACATACAATATGTAAGCACCAGCATGGAACAACATCCAGTGCATCCTCTCCGCCACATTACACAATCCACACTATCACAACCAGACCAAGAGGTCCATGCGGAAAATACAATATCCCACCCTTTCGACATCCACCATTGCGCAGATCAGGCACCAACACCCACACATGTCCTATACAACGGTGCACCCAACATCACAATAGTACCTCCTGTCACAGCGCACAAACAATGACATGAGTCAAAGACACAGGTCTGACACAAGCATAGAATTGGAGCGCCGCCTCTAATAAGCCAAAGGTGCATCCTGACGTGACAAATCTGATCATGTCACAAGCATTCACTTACTATAATCACTATCAACGAACCTGCCGCCCCCGCCCCCCCCTACACCTTTCCTTACAACAACGTGTAACCTAACCTAACCTAACCTATGTTGTACCTTAACCTAACCTATGTTGTACCTTAACCTAACCTATGTTGTACCTTAACCTAACCTATGTTGTACCTTAACCTAACCTATGTTGTACCTTAACCTAACCTATGTTGTACCTTAACCTAACCTATGTTGTGCCTTAACCTAACCTATGTTGTGCCTTAACCTAACCTATGTTGTGCCTTAACCTAACCTATGTTGTGCCTTAACCTAACCTATGTTGTGCCTTAACCTAACCTATGTTGTGCCTTAACCTAACCTATGTTGTGCCTTAACCTAACCTATGTTGTGCCTTAACCTAACCTATGTTGTGCCTTAACCTAACCCATGTTGTGCCTTAACCTAACCCATGTTGTGCCTTAACCTAACCCATGTTGTGCCTTAACCTAACCCATGTTGTGCCTTAACCTAACCCATGTTGTGCCTTAACCTAACCCATGTTGTGCCTTAACCTAACCCATGTTGTGCCTTAACCTAACCCATGTTGTGCCTTAACCTAACCCATGTTGTGCCTTAACCTAACCCATGTTGTGCCTTAACCTAACCCATGTTGTGCCTTAACCTAACCCATGTTGTGCCTTAACCTAACCCATGTTGTGCCTTAACCTAACCCATGTTGTGCCTTAACCTAACCCATGTTGTGCCTTAACCTAACCCATGTTGTGCCTTAACCTAACCCATGTTGTGCCTTAACCTAACCCATGTTGTGCCTTAACCTAACCCATGTTGTGCCTTAACCTAACCCATGTTGTGCCTTAACCTAACCCATGTTGTGCCTTAACCTAACCCATGTTGTGCCTTAACCTAACCCATGTTGTGCCTTAACCTAACCCATGTTGTGCCTTAACCTAACCCATGTTGTGCCTTAACCTAACCCATGTTGTGCCTTAACCTAACCCATGTTGTGCCTTAACCTAACCCATGTTGTGCCTTAACCTAACCCATGTTGTGCCTTAACCTAACCCATGTTGTGCCTTAACCTAACCTATGTTGTGCCTTAACCTAACCCATGTTGTGCCTTAACCTAACCCATGTTGTGCCTTAACCTAACCCATGTTGTGCCTTAACCTAACCCATGTTGTGCCTTAACCTAACCCATGTTGTGCCTTAACCTAACCCATGTTGTGCCTTAACCTAACCCATGTTGTGCCTTAACCTAACCCATGTTGTGCCTTAACCTAACCCATGTTGTGCCTTAACCTAACCCATGTTGTGCCTTAACCTAACCCATGTTGTGCCTTAACCTAACCCATGTTGTGCCTTAACCTAACCCATGTTGTGCCTTAACCTAACCCATGTCGTGCCTTAACCTAACCCACGTCGTGCCTTAACCTAACCCACGTCGTGCCTTAACCTAACCCACGTTGTCGCCTAACGTAACCCACGTTGTCGCCTAAACCTGCTCTGTAATTGTTATACGACTCGTTCAATTAGTGTAGTGTTGCCCACCCGCAACCCTCGCAATATAGTTCGCTACTCGCACTCCCCGCTCCCCTGTGTATCGCTTCATGTTAAACACCTTGCAAGTCTTGCTCACTTTCCACATGCTCCTGCTGTACACTGTAATGTGGATGGCAGCAGGACGTACATGCCGCCCCTCCCCACGTCCCCACCTTGCCCCCTGCCTTCGCAAGCTGGTTGGTGAGAACTTTGCATGTTCAATGCCCTCCGCATGCGACGTACTCAGGCTACGTTGTGGTGCGGCCTGTGTCAACTGTCCGCTAATGTCGTACGCGTAAACCACAATCTGTACTGCACATTCGTCCTTATGTACTGAATGATACATCGTGGCACATGTGTGACCGTACAACGACTGCGCCCAAAAACGGCGGACCATACAGTGCAAATATTGTGCACGCAGCTACGTGTCGTCTCCCTATGAGAGCTGGATTGCAGTGTGGTACGCCATAGAGACGTGTGGGAGGAACGGACGCCGTGGATGGCGATCAGCATGAGCTGTCTGTTGATGTATTCGGACCTAGTCGTCTCTCCTCACACACCGTGATGGCATGGTGCACCGCGTTCCATATCTGCGACATGCTACAGAGGCCGGTTGACAGTCGTTCGAGCAATGGACATCGCATACGTACGGGGGCCACCTTCCACGTATTGTCTAGGCGTGCACATTTTGTTGCGTGTATGTGGGCAGACGTAGTGTGGCGTGACACCTGACACAGGCATGCAATAATCGTGGAAGTTGCAAATGGCGATGGACGCCTGCGTTTTCTGGTGAAGTTACGCAAATGAACAAATGGTAACCTGTTGTGGTGCGGTTGTTCTCGCTAGGGGTGAATCGGTGATGGCGACGATAGGTTGAGGTACTAACCGGTTGTTCCAGCGATACCCACCATGCCGACGAAACTGAACGGCATCTGGGTGTGAAGCGATACGCGGCGGTGGCTGGGTGGGACCGTCCCCGGCCGGTGAGGGGGCGCCTCCCGGCGTGCTGGCCGCGCGGTGCGTGGGCGCACGCGCTACAGCCGGCTGGTGGGGGCGGCCAGTGGCAGGCGCGCCGGCCGACGGACGCGGCAGGCGTCGCAGCTGCGCGCCGGCGCACCCTGCGCGCGGCGCCGTGCGGCCAAAGTAGGTCCTCGCGGGCCCGGTGCGAAGCGCGGTGGACATCTTCAGTGTGCTGGTCCGATTGAGGACTGTGTGCGTTGAGGATGCGCTGCCGCCCGGCGCTCGGCGCCGCGACGCCGTCTGCTGCTCGGTCGCCCCAGCGGTTCTCGCTGGTGGTTTGTATCGCAGCTGTGCGGATGTGTTGGCGCGTGCGCTGTGCTGGGAGAGTTCGCTTCGGCACCCAAGTGGGGCTTTTGTCCTTCTGTGGCGCTGGCGTTGGAGCTGCCGGTCACCGTAGGTGGCGCGTGTTGTCTCCCGCCGGCAATGCCACGACAGCACGCTCCCGGGCCTCTGTCGGCAGCGGCAAGCTCAGTTGGGAGCACGGGTGGTCGCACCGAAAGCGTCTACTCGCCTAACTCCGGGCGATTGCGCCTCTCTCGAACCCGACCAAGTACTTGGGACGGCGCTGCGCGCCGCCGGGACCTGAGAGGGTTTCGAGGTGTATTGTGCAGGGGAGCTCAGCCTCCTCCTGTTTGCAGAATGATTGAGCGGACGCTTGCGTGTTCGCGCGGGCCCCCGGGACACACTCCCGGGCGGCCGGCTGCTCAGCTCTAGTTGACGCAGCTCCCTGGTTGATCCTGCCAGTAGTCATATGCTTGTCTCAAAGATTAAGCCATGCATGTCTCAGTACAAGCCGCATTAAGGTGAAACCGCGAATGGCTCATTAAATCAGTTATGGTTCCTTAGATCGTACCCACGTTACTTGGATAACTGTGGTAATTCTAGAGCTAATACATGCAAACAGAGTCCCGACCAGAGATGGAAGGGACGCTTTTATTAGATCAAGACCAATCGGTCGGCTCGTCCGGTCCGTTTGCCTTGGTGACTCTGAATAACTTTGGGCTGATCGCACGGTCCTCGTACCGGCGACGCATCTTTCAAATGTCTGCCTTATCAACTGTCGATGGTAGGTTCTGCGCCTACCATGGTTGTAACGGGTAACGGGGAATCAGGGTTCGATTCCGGAGAGGGAGCCTGAGAAACGGCTACCACATCCAAGGAAGGCAGCAGGCGCGCAAATTACCCACTCCCGGCACGGGGAGGTAGTGACGAAAAATAACGATACGGGACTCATCCGAGGCCCCGTAATCGGAATGAGTACACTTTAAATCCTTTAACGAGTATCTATTGGAGGGCAAGTCTGGTGCCAGCAGCCGCGGTAATTCCAGCTCCAATAGCGTATATTAAAGTTGTTGCGGTTAAAAAGCTCGTAGTTGGATTTGTGTCCCACGCTGTTGGTTCACCGCCCGTCGGTGTTTAACTGGCATGTATCGTGGGACGTCCTGCCGGTGGGGCGAGCCGAAGGCGTGCGACCGCCCCGTGCGTGCTCGTGCGTCCCGAGGCGGACCCCGTTGAAATCCTACCAGGGTGCTCTTTATTGAGTGTCTCGGTGGGCCGGCACGTTTACTTTGAACAAATTAGAGTGCTTAAAGCAGGCAAGCCCGCCTGAATACTGTGTGCATGGAATAATGGAATAGGACCTCGGTTCTATTTTGTTGGTTTTCGGAACCCGAGGTAATGATTAATAGGGACAGGCGGGGGCATTCGTATTGCGACGTTAGAGGTGAAATTCTTGGATCGTCGCAAGACGAACAGAAGCGAAAGCATTTGCCAAGTATGTTTTCATTAATCAAGAACGAAAGTTAGAGGTTCGAAGGCGATCAGATACCGCCCTAGTTCTAACCATAAACGAT
>NW_025726923.1:35000-37500 GCF_021461385.2 Schistocerca piceifrons | reverse complement strand
CCTATGTTGTGCCTTAACCTAACCCATGTTGTGCCTTAACCTAACCCATGTTGTGCCTTAACCTAACCCATGTTGTGCCTTAACCTAACCCATGTTGTGCCTTAACCTAACCCATGTTGTGCCTTAACCTAACCCATGTTGTGCCTTAACCTAACCCATGTTGTGCCTTAACCTAACCCATGTTGTGCCTTAACCTAACCCATGTTGTGCCTTAACCTAACCCATGTTGTGCCTTAACCTAACCCATGTTGTGCCTTAACCTAACCCATGTTGTGCCTTAACCTAACCCATGTTGTGCCTTAACCTAACCCATGTTGTGCCTTAACCTAACCCATGTTGTGCCTTAACCTAACCCATGTTGTGCCTTAACCTAACCCATGTTGTGCCTTAACCTAACCCATGTTGTGCCTTAACCTAACCCATGTTGTGCCTTAACCTAACCCATGTTGTGCCTTAACCTAACCCATGTTGTGCCTTAACCTAACCCATGTTGTGCCTTAACCTAACCCATGTTGTGCCTTAACCTAACCCATGTTGTGCCTTAACCTAACCCATGTTGTGCCTTAACCTAACCCATGTTGTGCCTTAACCTAACCCATGTTGTGCCTTAACCTAACCCATGTTGTGCCTTAACCTAACCCATGTTGTGCCTTAACCTAACCCATGTTGTGCCTTAACCTAACCTATGTTGTGCCTTAACCTAACCTATGTTGTGCCTTAACCTAACCCATGTTGTGCCTTAACCTAACCCATGTTGTGCCTTAACCTAACCCATGTTGTGCCTTAACCTAACCCATGTTGTGCCTTAACCTAACCCATGTTGTGCCTTAACCTAACCCATGTTGTGCCTTAACCTAACCCATGTTGTGCCTTAACCTAACCCATGTTGTGCCTTAACCTAACCCATGTTGTGCCTTAACCTAACCCATGTTGTGCCTTAACCTAACCCATGTTGTGCCTTAACCTAACCCATGTTGTGCCTTAACCTAACCCATGTTGTGCCTTAACCTAACCCATGTTGTGCCTTAACCTAACCCATGTCGTGCCTTAACCTAACCCACGTCGTGCCTTAACCTAACCCACGTTGTCGCCTAACGTAACCCACGTTGTCGCCTAAACCTGCTCTGTAATTGTTATACGACTCGTTCAATTAGTGTAGTGTTGCCCACCCGCAACCCTCGCAATATAGTTCGCTACTCGCACTCCCCGCTCCCCTGTGTATCGCTTCATGTTAAACACCTTGCAAGTCTTGCTCACTTTCCACATGCTCCTGCTGTACACTGTAATGTGGATGGCAGCAGGACGTACATGCCGCCCCTCCCCACGTCCCCACCTTGCCCCCTGCCTTCGCAAGCTGGTTGGTGAGAACTTTGCATGTTCAATGCCCTCCGCATGCGACGTACTCAGGCTACGTTGTGGTGCGGCCTGTGTCAACTGTCCGCTAATGTCGTACGCGTAAACCACAATCTGTACTGCACATTCGTCCTTATGTACTGAATGATACATCGTGGCACATGTGTGACCGTACAACGACTGCGCCCAAAAACGGCGGACCATACAGTGCAAATATTGTGCACGCAGCTACGTGTCGTCTCCCTATGAGAGCTGGATTGCAGTGTGGTACGCCATAGAGACGTGTGGGAGGAACGGACGCCGTGGATGGCGATCAGCATGAGCTGTCTGTTGATGTATTCGGACCTAGTCGTCTCTCCTCACACACCGTGATGGCATGGTGCACCGCGTTCCATATCTGCGACATGCTACAGAGGCCGGTTGACAGTCGTTCGAGCAATGGACATCGCATACGTACGGGGGCCACCTTCCACGTATTGTCTAGGCGTGCACATTTTGTTGCGTGTATGTGGGCAGACGTAGTGTGGCGTGACACCTGACACAGGCATGCAATAATCGTGGAAGTTGCAAATGGCGATGGACGCCTGCGTTTTCTGGTGAAGTTACGCAAATGAACAAATGGTAACCTGTTGTGGTGCGGTTGTTCTCGCTAGGGGTGAATCGGTGATGGCGACGATAGGTTGAGGTACTAACCGGTTGTTCCAGCGATACCCACCATGCCGACGAAACTGAACGGCATCTGGGTGTGAAGCGATACGCGGCGGTGGCTGGGTGGGACCGTCCCCGGCCGGTGAGGGGGCGCCTCCCGGCGTGCTGGCCGCGCGGTGCGTGGGCGCACGCGCTACAGCCGGCTGGTGGGGGCGGCCAGTGGCAGGCGCGCCGGCCGACGGACGCGGCAGGCGTCGCAGCTGCGCGCCGGCGCACCCTGCGCGCGGCGCCGTGCGGCCAAAGTAGGTCCTCGCGGGCCCGGTGCGAAGCGCGGTGGACATCTTCAGTGTGCTGGTCCGATTGAGGACTGTGTGCGTTGAGGATGCGCTGCCGCCCGGCGCTCGGCGCCGCGACGCCGTCTGCTGCTCGGTCGCCCCAGCGGTTCTCGCTGGTGGTTTGTATCGCAGCTGTGCGGATGTGTTGGCGCGTGCGCTGTGCT
>NW_025726923.1:22500-25000 GCF_021461385.2 Schistocerca piceifrons | reverse complement strand
TAACCTAACCCATGTTGTGCCTTAACCTAACCCATGTTGTGCCTTAACCTAACCTATGTTGTGCCTTAACCTAACCTATGTTGTGCCTTAACCTAACCCATGTTGTGCCTTAACCTAACCCATGTTGTGCCTTAACCTAACCCATGTTGTGCCTTAACCTAACCCATGTTGTGCCTTAACCTAACCCATGTTGTGCCTTAACCTAACCCATGTTGTGCCTTAACCTAACCCATGTTGTGCCTTAACCTAACCCATGTTGTGCCTTAACCTAACCCATGTTGTGCCTTAACCTAACCCATGTTGTGCCTTAACCTAACCCATGTTGTGCCTTAACCTAACCCATGTCGTGCCTTAACCTAACCCACGTCGTGCCTTAACCTAACCCACGTTGTCGCCTAACGTAACCCACGTTGTCGCCTAAACCTGCTCTGTAATTGTTATACGACTCGTTCAATTAGTGTAGTGTTGCCCACCCGCAACCCTCGCAATATAGTTCGCTACTCGCACTCCCCGCTCCCCTGTGTATCGCTTCATGTTAAACACCTTGCAAGTCTTGCTCACTTTCCACATGCTCCTGCTGTACACTGTAATGTGGATGGCAGCAGGACGTACATGCCGCCCCTCCCCACGTCCCCACCTTGCCCCCTGCCTTCGCAAGCTGGTTGGTGAGAACTTTGCATGTTCAATGCCCTCCGCATGCGACGTACTCAGGCTACGTTGTGGTGCGGCCTGTGTCAACTGTCCGCTAATGTCGTACGCGTAAACCACAATCTGTACTGCACATTCGTCCTTATGTACTGAATGATACATCGTGGCACATGTGTGACCGTACAACGACTGCGCCCAAAAACGGCGGACCATACAGTGCAAATATTGTGCACGCAGCTACGTGTCGTCTCCCTATGAGAGCTGGATTGCAGTGTGGTACGCCATAGAGACGTGTGGGAGGAACGGACGCCGTGGATGGCGATCAGCATGAGCTGTCTGTTGATGTATTCGGACCTAGTCGTCTCTCCTCACACACCGTGATGGCATGGTGCACCGCGTTCCATATCTGCGACATGCTACAGAGGCCGGTTGACAGTCGTTCGAGCAATGGACATCGCATACGTACGGGGGCCACCTTCCACGTATTGTCTAGGCGTGCACATTTTGTTGCGTGTATGTGGGCAGACGTAGTGTGGCGTGACACCTGACACAGGCATGCAATAATCGTGGAAGTTGCAAATGGCGATGGACGCCTGCGTTTTCTGGTGAAGTTACGCAAATGAACAAATGGTAACCTGTTGTGGTGCGGTTGTTCTCGCTAGGGGTGAATCGGTGATGGCGACGATAGGTTGAGGTACTAACCGGTTGTTCCAGCGATACCCACCATGCCGACGAAACTGAACGGCATCTGGGTGTGAAGCGATACGCGGCGGTGGCTGGGTGGGACCGTCCCCGGCCGGTGAGGGGGCGCCTCCCGGCGTGCTGGCCGCGCGGTGCGTGGGCGCACGCGCTACAGCCGGCTGGTGGGGGCGGCCAGTGGCAGGCGCGCCGGCCGACGGACGCGGCAGGCGTCGCAGCTGCGCGCCGGCGCACCCTGCGCGCGGCGCCGTGCGGCCAAAGTAGGTCCTCGCGGGCCCGGTGCGAAGCGCGGTGGACATCTTCAGTGTGCTGGTCCGATTGAGGACTGTGTGCGTTGAGGATGCGCTGCCGCCCGGCGCTCGGCGCCGCGACGCCGTCTGCTGCTCGGTCGCCCCAGCGGTTCTCGCTGGTGGTTTGTATCGCAGCTGTGCGGATGTGTTGGCGCGTGCGCTGTGCTGGGAGAGTTCGCTTCGGCACCCAAGTGGGGCTTTTGTCCTTCTGTGGCGCTGGCGTTGGAGCTGCCGGTCACCGTAGGTGGCGCGTGTTGTCTCCCGCCGGCAATGCCACGACAGCACGCTCCCGGGCCTCTGTCGGCAGCGGCAAGCTCAGTTGGGAGCACGGGTGGTCGCACCGAAAGCGTCTACTCGCCTAACTCCGGGCGATTGCGCCTCTCTCGAACCCGACCAAGTACTTGGGACGGCGCTGCGCGCCGCCGGGACCTGAGAGGGTTTCGAGGTGTATTGTGCAGGGGAGCTCAGCCTCCTCCTGTTTGCAGAATGATTGAGCGGACGCTTGCGTGTTCGCGCGGGCCCCCGGGACACACTCCCGGGCGGCCGGCTGCTCAGCTCTAGTTGACGCAGCTCCCTGGTTGATCCTGCCAGTAGTCATATGCTTGTCTCAAAGATTAAGCCATGCATGTCTCAGTACAAGCCGCATTAAGGTGAAACCGCGAATGGCTCATTAAATCAGTTATGGTTCCTTAGATCGTACCCACGTTACTTGGATAACTGTGGTAATTCTAGAGCTAATACATGCAAACAGAGTCCCGACCAGAGATGGAAGGGACGCTTTTATTAGATCAAAACCAATCGGTCGGCTCGTCCGGTCCGTTTGCCTTGGTGACTCTGAATAACTTTGGGCTGATCGCACGGTC
>NW_025726923.1:10000-12500 GCF_021461385.2 Schistocerca piceifrons | reverse complement strand
CCTATGTTGTGCCTTAACCTAACCTATGTTGTGCCTTAACCTAACCTATGTTGTGCCTTAACCTAACCTATGTTGTGCCTTAACCTAACCTATGTTGTGCCTTAACCTAACCTATGTTGTGCCTTAACCTAACCTATGTTGTGCCTTAACCTAACCCATGTTGTGCCTTAACCTAACCCATGTTGTGCCTTAACCTAACCCATGTTGTGCCTTAACCTAACCCATGTTGTGCCTTAACCTAACCCATGTTGTGCCTTAACCTAACCCATGTTGTGCCTTAACCTAACCCATGTTGTGCCTTAACCTAACCCATGTTGTGCCTTAACCTAACCCATGTTGTGCCTTAACCTAACCCATGTTGTGCCTTAACCTAACCCATGTTGTGCCTTAACCTAACCCATGTTGTGCCTTAACCTAACCCATGTTGTGCCTTAACCTAACCCATGTTGTGCCTTAACCTAACCCATGTTGTGCCTTAACCTAACCCATGTTGTGCCTTAACCTAACCCATGTTGTGCCTTAACCTAACCCATGTTGTGCCTTAACCTAACCCATGTTGTGCCTTAACCTAACCCATGTTGTGCCTTAACCTAACCCATGTTGTGCCTTAACCTAACCCATGTTGTGCCTTAACCTAACCCATGTTGTGCCTTAACCTAACCCATGTTGTGCCTTAACCTAACCCATGTTGTGCCTTAACCTAACCCATGTTGTGCCTTAACCTAACCCATGTTGTGCCTTAACCTAACCCATGTTGTGCCTTAACCTAACCCATGTTGTGCCTTAACCTAACCCATGTTGTGCCTTAACCTAACCCATGTTGTGCCTTAACCTAACCCATGTTGTGCCTTAACCTAACCCATGTTGTGCCTTAACCTAACCCATGTTGTGCCTTAACCTAACCCATGTTGTGCCTTAACCTAACCCATGTTGTGCCTTAACCTAACCCATGTTGTGCCTTAACCTAACCCATGTTGTGCCTTAACCTAACCCATGTCGTGCCTTAACCTAACCCACGTCGTGCCTTAACCTAACCCACGTTGTCGCCTAACGTAACCCACGTTGTCGCCTAAACCTGCTCTGTAATTGTTATACGACTCGTTCAATTAGTGTAGTGTTGCCCACCCGCAACCCTCGCAATATAGTTCGCTACTCGCACTCCCCGCTCCCCTGTGTATCGCTTCATGTTAAACACCTTGCAAGTCTTGCTCACTTTCCACATGCTCCTGCTGTACACTGTAATGTGGATGGCAGCAGGACGTACATGCCGCCCCTCCCCACGTCCCCACCTTGCCCCCTGCCTTCGCAAGCTGGTTGGTGAGAACTTTGCATGTTCAATGCCCTCCGCATGCGACGTACTCAGGCTACGTTGTGGTGCGGCCTGTGTCAACTGTCCGCTAATGTCGTACGCGTAAACCACAATCTGTACTGCACATTCGTCCTTATGTACTGAATGATACATCGTGGCACATGTGTGACCGTACAACGACTGCGCCCAAAAACGGCGGACCATACAGTGCAAATATTGTGCACGCAGCTACGTGTCGTCTCCCTATGAGAGCTGGATTGCAGTGTGGTACGCCATAGAGACGTGTGGGAGGAACGGACGCCGTGGATGGCGATCAGCATGAGCTGTCTGTTGATGTATTCGGACCTAGTCGTCTCTCCTCACACACCGTGATGGCATGGTGCACCGCGTTCCATATCTGCGACATGCTACAGAGGCCGGTTGACAGTCGTTCGAGCAATGGACATCGCATACGTACGGGGGCCACCTTCCACGTATTGTCTAGGCGTGCACATTTTGTTGCGTGTATGTGGGCAGACGTAGTGTGGCGTGACACCTGACACAGGCATGCAATAATCGTGGAAGTTGCAAATGGCGATGGACGCCTGCGTTTTCTGGTGAAGTTACGCAAATGAACAAATGGTAACCTGTTGTGGTGCGGTTGTTCTCGCTAGGGGTGAATCGGTGATGGCGACGATAGGTTGAGGTACTAACCGGTTGTTCCAGCGATACCCACCATGCCGACGAAACTGAACGGCATCTGGGTGTGAAGCGATACGCGGCGGTGGCTGGGTGGGACCGTCCCCGGCCGGTGAGGGGGCGCCTCCCGGCGTGCTGGCCGCGCGGTGCGTGGGCGCACGCGCTACAGCCGGCTGGTGGGGGCGGCCAGTGGCAGGCGCGCCGGCCGACGGACGCGGCAGGCGTCGCAGCTGCGCGCCGGCGCACCCTGCGCGCGGCGCCGTGCGGCCAAAGTAGGTCCTCGCGGGCCCGGTGCGAAGCGCGGTGGACATCTTCAGTGTGCTGGTCCGATTGAGGACTGTGTGCGTTGAGGATGCGCTGCCGCCCGGCGCTCGGCGCCGCGACGCCGTCTGCTGCTCGGTCGCCCCAGCGGTTCTCGCTGGTGGTTTGTATCGCAGCTGTGCGGATGTGTTGGCGCGTGCGCTGTGCTGGGAGAGTTCGCTTCGGCACCCAAGTGGGGCTTTTGTCCTTCTG
>NW_025726922.1:35000-36656 GCF_021461385.2 Schistocerca piceifrons | reverse complement strand
TGAATACTGTGTGCATGGAATAATGGAATAGGACCTCGGTTCTATTTTGTTGGTTTTCGGAACCCGAGGTAATGATTAATAGGGACAGGCGGGGGCATTCGTATTGCGACGTTAGAGGTGAAATTCTTGGATCGTCGCAAGACGAACAGAAGCGAAAGCATTTGCCAAGTATGTTTTCATTAATCAAGAACGAAAGTTAGAGGTTCGAAGGCGATCAGATACCGCCCTAGTTCTAACCATAAACGATGCCAGCCAGCGATCCGCCGCAGTTCCTCCGATGACTCGGCGGGCAGCCTCCGGGAAACCAAAGCTTTTGGGTTCCGGGGGAAGTATGGTTGCAAAGCTGAAACTTAAAGGAATTGACGGAAGGGCACCACCAGGAGTGGAGCCTGCGGCTTAATTTGACTCAACACGGGAAACCTCACCAGGCCCGGACACCGGAAGGATTGACAGATTGATAGCTCTTTCTTGATTCGGTGGGTGGTGGTGCATGGCCGTTCTTAGTTGGTGGAGCGATTTGTCTGGTTAATTCCGATAACGAACGAGACTCTAGCCTGCTAACTAGTCGCGTGACATCCTTCGTGCTGTCAGCGATTACTTTTCTTCTTAGAGGGACAGGCGGCTTCTAGCCGCACGAGATTGAGCAATAACAGGTCTGTGATGCCCTTAGATGTTCTGGGCCGCACGCGCGCTACACTGAAGGAATCAGCGTGTCTTCCTAGGCCGAAAGGTCGGGGTAACCCGCTGAACCTCCTTCGTGCTAGGGATTGGGGCTTGCAATTGTTCCCCATGAACGAGGAATTCCCAGTAAGCGCGAGTCATAAGCTCGCGTTGATTACGTCCCTGCCCTTTGTACACACCGCCCGTCGCTACTACCGATTGAATGATTTAGTGAGGTCTTCGGACTGGTACGCGGCATTGACTCTGTCGTTGCCGATGCTACCGGAAAGATGACCAAACTTGATCATTTAGAGGAAGTAAAAAGTCGTAACAAGGTTTCCGTAGGTGAACCTGCGGAAGGATCATTACCGACTAGACTGCATGTCTTTCGATGTGCGTGTCGTGTCGCGCAACACGCTACCTGTACGGCTCGCCGTAGCCGTGCGCCGCGTGCGGAACCACGCGTGCCTCTCAAAACTAGCGGCAATGTTGTGTGGTACGAGCGCTGAAGCGCTGGAGCGGCTGGCCTGCGGCACCTGGCGCCTGGCGCCGGTTTTGAATGACTTTCGCCCGAGTGCCTGTCCGCTCCGGTGTGGAGCCGTACGACGCCCGTCGGCCGTGAGGCCGTTGGACACAGAACGCTGGAACAGGGGCCGCCACACGCCTCACTCCCGCCTATGCGACCGTCTCGAAAGAGACGGCGGAAACTGAGAAAAGATCACCCAGGACGGTGGATCACTCGGCTCGTGGGTCGATGAAGAACGCAGCAAATTGCGCGTCGGACATGTGAACTGCAGGACACATGAACATCGACGTTTCGAACGCACATTGCGGTCCATGGATTCCGTTCCCGGGCCACGTCTGGCTGAGGGTCGGCTACGTATACTGAAGCGCGCGGCGTTTGCCCCGCTTCGCAGACCCTGGGAGTGTTCGCGGCCGCCTGTGGGGCCGGCCGCGTCTCCTCAAACGTGCGATGCGCGCCCGTCGCCTGGCGGT
>NW_025726922.1:25000-30000 GCF_021461385.2 Schistocerca piceifrons | reverse complement strand
GCAAAACAGTATCGCCATCTATGAAAATAGGGCGACACCACATGCAATACCGCCATCTATGCGCATCTGACAACACTACGTCCGCACCACAAAACATACCGCCATCTGTAGGTCTCCCGCAACATGACCTCCTGCAACGACGCTACCGCCATCTATGAGACGCCAAGCCGACTAAGACAGCGATGGCGCCACAGTGGCCGCCTTTCGACGCCACCCACAAAGGCTGCAGCCTCTGTCGACCATAGCACCCAATCTCCAGTGGCTCTGCCGCACGAAGCCGTGGACCGGCAATGACGCCACCCGCACCCGTTCGTGCACCACCCCAACCGCCAAACTCGCACCTCCAGCGGATGAACGGCGGACGTTTCCCGCACTCGTAAAGTGCAATCCACCCCTATAACTTGCGTTTCATGAAGAGTTATTTCCAATATGCGACATTCCCGCTGTCCGTATACATGAGCCGCGACCTGTACCACTTACGAGCGAGAGACGCGATCGCGTTGCTCACTGTACGGCGTCCGATACCGAGCCATCAGCATGTCGGTCCCCATGCGCGTTGCACTCGCACTCGCAGTCGCAAAAACGTGGGGCAAATATATTACGCGGAAGAGTTATAACAGACCGAGCCCCACTGCATGGGGGGAGTCTTTGTCACTAATGTACACAGATGGAACATTTTGGACTGGAACCAGATTACCCGTACACACGGCGCTGATTAGTAATCAATGCAGAGCCATCAAACTACAGCAAATATACACAACTGTCCGTATACATGCTGAAAGAGTCTGCCCAAAATGGGAACCACACGTCAGCCAGACACTCTGATCACGCACCACTCTCTGCTTCTAACAGGCGCACATACAATATGTAAGCACCAGCATGGAACAACATCCAGTGCATCTTCTCCGCCACATTACACAATCCACACTATCACAACCAGACCAGGAGGTCCGTGCGGAAAATACAATATCCCAGCCTTTCGACATCCACCATTGCGCAGACCAGGCACCAACACCCACACATGTCCTATACAACGGTGCACCCAACATCACAATAGTACCTCCTGTCACAGCGCACAAACAATGACATGAGTCAAAGACACAGGTCTCACACAAGCATAGAATTGGAGCGCCGCCTCTAATAAGCCAAAGGTGCATCCTGACGTGACAAATCTGATCATGTCACAAGCATTCACTTACTATAATCACTATCAACGAACCTGCCGCCCCCGCCCCCCCCCCCCCCCTACACCTTTCCGTACAACAACGTGTAACCTAACCTAACCTAACCTAACCTATGTTGTACCTTAACCTAACCTATGTTGTACCTTAACCTAACCTATGTTGTACCTTAACCTAACCTATGTTGTACCTTAACCTAACCTATGTTGTACCTTAACCTAACCTATGTTGTACCTTAACCTAACCTATGTTGTACCTTAACCTAACCTATGTTGTACCTTAACCTAACCCATGTTGTACCTTAACCTAACCCATGTTGTACCTTAACCTAACCCATGTTGTACCTTAACCTAACCCATGTTGTACCTTAACCTAACCCATGTTGTACCTTAACCTAACCCATGTTGTGCCTCAACCTAACCCATGTTGTGCCTCAACCTAACCCATGTTGTGCCTCAACCTAACCCATGTTGTGCCTTAACCTAACCCATGTTGTGCCTCAACCTAACCCATGTTGTGCCTTAACCTAACCCATGTTGTGCCTTAACCTAACCCATGTTGTGCCTTAACCTAACCCATGTTGTGCCTTAACCTAACCCATGTTGTGCCTTAACCTAACCCATGTTGTGCCTTAACCTAACCCATGTTGTGCCTTAACCTAACCCATGTTGTGCCTTAACCTAACCCATGTTGTCGCCTTAACGTAACCCACGTTGTCGCCTAAACCTGCTCTGTAATTGTTATACGACTCGTTCAATTACTGTAGTGTTGCCCACCCGCAACCCTCGCAATATAGTTCGCTACTCGCACTGCCCGCACCCCTGTGTATCGCTTCATGTTAAACACCTTGCAAGTCTTGCTCACTTTCCACATGCTCCTGCTGTACACTGTAATGTGGATGGCAGCAGGACGTACATGCCGCCCCTCCCCACGTCCCCACCTTGCCCCCTGCCTTCGCAAGCTGGTTGGTGAGAAGTTTGCATGTTCAATGCCCTTCGCATGCGACGTACTCAGGCTACGTTGTGGTGCGGCCTGTGTCAACTGTCCGCTGATGTCGTACGCGTGAACCACAATCTGTACTGCACATTCGTCCTTATGTACTGAATGATACATCGTGGCACATGTGTGACCGCACAACGACTGCGCCCAAAAACGGCGGACCATACAGTGCAAATATTGTGCACGCAGCTACGTGTCGTCTCCCTATGAGAGCTGGATTGCAGTGTGGTACGCCATAGAGACGTGTGGGAGGAACGGACGCCGTGGATGGCGATCAGCATGAGCTGTCTGTTGATGTATTCGGACCTAGTCGTCTCTCCTCACACACCGTGATGGCATGGTGCACCGCGTTCCATATCTGCGACATGCTACAGAGGCCGGTTGACAGTCGTTCGAGCAATGGACATCGCATACGTACGGGGGCCACCTTCCACGTATTGTCTAGGCGTGCACATTTTGTTGCGTGTATGTGGGCAGACGTAGTGTGGCGTGACACCTGACACAGGCATGCAATAATCGTTGAAGTTGCAAATGGCGATGGACGCCTGCGTTTTCTGGTGAAGTTACGCAAATGAACAAATGGTAACCTGTTGTGGTGCGGTTGTTCTCGCTAGGGGTGAATCGGTGATGGCGACGATAGGTTGAGGTACTAACCGGTTGTTCCAGCGATACCCACCATGCCGACGAAACTGAACGGCATCTGGGTGTGAAGCGATACGCGGCGGTGGCTGGGTGGGACCGTCCCCGGCCGGTGAGGGGGCGCCTCCCGGCGTGCTGGCCGCGCGGTGCGTGGGCGCACGCGCTACAGCCGGCTGGTGGGGGCGGCCAGTGGCAGGCGCGCCGGCCGACGGACGCGGCAGGCGTCGCAGCTGCGCGCCGGCGCACCCTGCGCGCGGCGCCGTGCGGCCAAAGTAGGTCCTCGCGGGCCCGGTGCGAAGCGCGGTGGACATCTTCAGTGTGCTGGTCCGATTGAGGACTGTGTGCGTTGAGGATGCGCCGCCGCCCGGCGCTCGGCGCCGCGACGCCGTCTGCTGCTCGGTCGCCCCAGCGGTTCTCGCTGGTGGTTTGTATCGCAGCTGTGCGGATGTGTTGGCGCGTGCGCTGTGCTGGGAGAGTTCGCTTCGGCACCCAAGTGGGGCTTTTGTCCTTCTGTGGCGCTGGCGTTGGAGCTGCCGGTCACCGTAGGTGGCGCGTGTTGTCTCCCGCCGGCAATGCCACGACAGCACGCTCCCGGGCCTCTGTCGGCAGCGGCAAGCTCAGTTGGGAGCACGGGTGGTCGCACCGAAAGCGTCTACTCGCCTAACTCCGGGCGATTGCGCCTCTCTCGAACCCGACCAAGTACTTGGGACGGCGCTGCGCGCCGCCGGGACCTGAGAGGGTTTCGAGGTGTATTGTGCAGGGGAGCTCAGCCTCCTCCTGTTTGCAGAATGATTGAGCGGACGCTTGCGTGTTCGCGCGGGCCCCCGGGACACACTCCCGGGCGGCCGGCTGCTCAGCTCTAGTTGACGCAGCTCCCTGGTTGATCCTGCCAGTAGTCATATGCTTGTCTCAAAGATTAAGCCATGCATGTCTCAGTACAAGCCGCATTAAGGTGAAACCGCGAATGGCTCATTAAATCAGTTATGGTTCCTTAGATCGTACCCACGTTACTTGGATAACTGTGGTAATTCTAGAGCTAATACATGCAAACAGAGTCCCGACCAGAGATGGAAGGGACGCTTTTATTAGATCAAAACCAATCGGTCGGCTCGTCCGGTCCGTTTGCCTTGGTGACTCTGAATAACTTTGGGCTGATCGCACGGTCCTCGTACCGGCGACGCATCTTTCAAATGTCTGCCTTATCAACTGTCGATGGTAGGTTCTGCGCCTACCATGGTTGTAACGGGTAACGGGGAATCAGGGTTCGATTCCGGAGAGGGAGCCTGAGAAACGGCTACCACATCCAAGGAAGGCAGCAGGCGCGCAAATTACCCACTCCCGGCACGGGGAGGTAGTGACGAAAAATAACGATACGGGACTCATCCGAGGCCCCGTAATCGGAATGAGTACACTTTAAATCCTTTAACGAGTATCTATTGGAGGGCAAGTCTGGTGCCAGCAGCCGCGGTAATTCCAGCTCCAATAGCGTATATTAAAGTTGTTGCGGTTAAAAAGCTCGTAGTTGGATTTGTGTCCCACGCTGTTGGTTCACCGCCCGTCGGTGTTTAACTGGCATGTATCGTGGGACGTCCTGCCGGTGGGGCGAGCTGAAGGCGTGCGACCGCCTCGTGCGTGCTCGTGCGTCCCGAGGCGGACCCCGTTGAAATCCTACCAGGGTGCTCTTTATTGAGTGTCTCGGTGGGCCGGCACGTTTACTTTGAACAAATTAGAGTGCTTAAAGCAGGCAAGCCCGCCTGAATACTGTGTGCATGGAATAATGGAATAGGACCTCGGTTCTATTTTGTTGGTTTTCGGAACCCGAGGTAATGATTAATAGGGACAGGCGGGGGCATTCGTATTGCGACGTTAGAGGTGAAATTCTTGGATCGTCGCAAGACGAACAGAAGCGAAAGCATTTGCCAAGTATGTTTTCATTAATCAAGAACGAAAGTTAGAGGTTCGAAGGCGATCAGATACCGCCCTAGTTCTAACCATAAACGATGCCAGCCAGCGATCCGCCGCAGTTCCTCCGATGACTCGGCGGGCAGCCTCCGGGAAACCAAAGCTTTTGGGTTCCGGGGGAAGTATGGTTGCAAAGCTGAAACTTAAAGGAATTGACGGAAGGGCACCACCAGGAGTGGAGCCTGCGGCTTAATTTGACTCAACACGGGAAACCTCACC
>NW_025726922.1:12500-17500 GCF_021461385.2 Schistocerca piceifrons | reverse complement strand
CTAACCTAACCTATGTTGTACCTTAACCTAACCTATGTTGTACCTTAACCTAACCTATGTTGTACCTTAACCTAACCTATGTTGTACCTTAAACCTAACCTATGTTGTACCTTAACCTAACCCATGTTGTACCTTAACCTAACCCATGTTGTACCTTAACCTAACCCATGTTGTACCTTAACCTAACCCATGTTGTACCTTAACCTAACCCATGTTGTACCTTAACCTAACCCATGTTGTGCCTCAACCTAACCCATGTTGTGCCTCAAACCTAACCCATGTTGTGCCTCAACCTAACCCATGTTGTGCCTCAACCTAACCCATGTTGTGCCTCAACCTAACCCATGTTGTGCCTCAACCTAACCCATGTTGTGCCTTAACCTAACCCATGTTGTGCCTTAACCTAACCCATGTTGTGCCTTAACCTAACCCATGTTGTGCCTTAACCTAACCCATGTTGTGCCTTAACCTAACCCATGTTGTGCCTTAACCTAACCCATGTTGTGCCTTAACCTAACCCATGTTGTCGCCTTAACGTAACCCACGTTGTCGCCTAAACCTGCTCTGTAATAGTTAATAACGACTCGTTCAATTACTGTAGTGTTGCCCACCCGCAACCCTCGCAATATAGTTCGCTACTCGCACTGCCCGCACCCCTGTGTATCGCTTCATGTTAAACACCTTGCAAGTCTTGCTCACTTTCCACATGCTCCTGCTGTACACTGTAATGTGGATGGCAGCAGGACGTACATGCCGCCCCTCCCCACGTCCCCACCTTGCCCCCTGCCTTCGCAAGCTGGTTGGTGAGAAGTTTTGCATGTTCAATGCCCTTCGCATTGCGACGTACTCAGGCTACGTTGTGGTGCGGCCTGTGTCAACTGTCCGCTGATGTCGTACGCGTGAACCACAATCTGTACTGCACATTCGTCCTTATGTACTGAATGATACATCGTGGCACATGTGTGACCGCACAACGACTGCGCCCAAAAACGGCGGACCATACAGTGCAAATATTGTGCACGCAGCTACGTGTCCGTCTCCCTATGAGAGCTGGATTGCAGTGTGGGTACGCCATAGAGACGTGTGGGAGGAACGGACGCCGTGGATGGCGATCAGCATGAGCTGTCTGTTGATGTATTCGGACCTAGTCGTCTCTCCTCACACACCGTGATGGCATGGTGCACCGCGTTCCATATCTGCGACATGCTACAGAGGCCGGTTGACAGTCGTTCGAGCAATGGACATCGCATACGTACGGGGGCCACCTTCCACGTATTGTCTAGGCGTGCACATTTTGTTGCGTGTATGTGGGCAGACGTAGTGTGGCGTGACAACCTGACACAGGCCATGCAATAATCGTTGAAGTTGCAAATGGCGATGGACGCCTGCGTTTTCTGGTGAAGTTACGCAAATGAACAAATGGTAACCTGTTGTGGTGCGGTTGTTCTCGCTAGGGGTGAATCGGTGATGGCGACGATAGGTTGAGGTACTAACCGGTTGTTCCAGCGATAACCCACCATGCCGACGAAACTGAACGGCATCTGGGTGTGAAGCGATACGCGGCGGTGGCTGGGTGGGACCGTCCCCGGCCGGTGAGGGGGCGCTCCCGGCGTGCTGGCCGCGCGGTGCGTGGGCGCACGCGCTACAGCCGGCTGGTGGGGCGGCCAGTGGCAGGCGCGCCGGCCGACGGACGCGGCAGGCGTCGGCAGCTGCGCGCCGGCGCACCCTGCGCGCGGCGCCGTGCGGCCAAAGTAGGTCCTCGCGGGCCGGTGCGAAGCGCGGTGGACATCTTCAGTGTGCTGGTCCGATTGAGGACTGTGTGCGTTGAGGATGCGGCCGCCGCCCGGCGCTCGGCGCGCCGCGACGCCGTCTGCTGCTCGGTCGCCCCAGCGGTTCTCGCTGGTGGTTTGTATCGCAGCTGTGCGGATTGTGTTGGCGCGTGCGCTGTGCTGGGAGAGTTCGCTTCGGCACCCAAGTGGGGCTTTTGTCCTTCTGTGGCGCTGGCGTTGGAGCTGCCGGTCACCGTAGGTGGCGCGTGTTGTCTCCCGCCGGCAATGCCACGACAGCACGCTCCCGGGCCTCTGTCGGCAGCGGCAAGCTCAGTTGGGAGCACGGGTGGTCGCACCGAAAGCGTCTACTCGCCTAACTCCGGGCGATTGCGCCTCTCTCGAACCCGACCAAGTACTTGGGACGGCGCTGCGCGCCGCCGGGACCTGAGAGGGTTTCGAGGTGTATTGTGCAGGGGAGCTCAGCCTCCTCCTGTTTGCAGAATGATTGAGCGGACGCTTGCGTGTTCGCGCGGGCCCCCGGGACACACTCCCCGGGCGGCCGGCTGCTCAGCTCTAGTTGACGCAGCTCCCTGGTTGATCCTGCCAGTAGTCATATGCTTGTCTCAAAGATTAAGCCATGCATGTCTCAGTACAAGCCGCATTAAGGTGAAACCGCGAATGGCTCATTAAATCAGTTATGGTTCCTTAGATCGTACCCACGTTACTTGGATAACTGTGGTAATTCTAGAGCTAATACATTGCAAACAGAGTCCCGACAGAGATGGAAGGGACGCTTTTATTAGATCAAAACCAATCGGTCGGCTCGTCCGGTCCGTTTGCCTTGGTGACTCTGAATAACTTTGGGCTGATCGCACGGTCCTCGTACCGGCGACGCATCTTTCAAATGTCTGCCTTATCAACTGTCGATGGTAGGTTCTGCGCCTACCATGGTTGTAACGGGTAACGGGGAATCAGGGTTCGATTCCGGAGAGGGAGCCTGAGAAAACGGCTACCACATCCAAGGAAGGCAGCAGGCGCGCAAATTACCCCAACTCCCGGCACGGGGAGTAGTGACGAAAAATAACGATACGGGACTCATCCGAGGCCCGTAATCGGAATGAGTACACTTTATAATCCTTTAACGAGTATCTATTGGAGGGCAAGTCTGGTGCCAGCAGCCGCGGTAATTCCAGCTCCAATAGCGTATATTAAAGTTGTTGCGGTTAAAAAGCTCGTAGTTGGATTTGTGTCCCACGCTGTTGGTTCACCGCCCGTCGGTGTTTAACTGGCATGTATCGTGGGACGTCCTGCCGGTGGTGGCGAGCTGAAGGCGTGCCGACCGCCTCGTGCGTGCTCGTGCGTCCCGAGGCGGACCCCCGTTGAAATCCTACCAGGGTGCTCTTTATTGAGTGTCTCGGTGGGCCGGCACGTTTACTTTGAACAAATTAGAGTGCTTAAAGCAGGCAAAGCCGCCTGAATACTGTGTGCATGGAATAATGGAATAGGACCTCGGTTCTATTTTGTTGGTTTTCGGAACCCGAGGTAATGATTAATAGGGACAGGCGGGGGCATTCGTATTGCGACGTTAGAGGTGAAATTCTTGGATCGTCGCAAGACGAACAGAAGCGAAAGCATTTGCCAAGTATGTTTTCATTAATCAGAACGAAAGTTAGAGGTTCGAAGGCGATCAGATACCGCCCCTAGTTCTAACCATAAACGATGCCAGCCAGCGATCCGCCGCAGTTCCTCCGATGACTCGGCGGGCAGCCTCCGGGAAACCAAAGCTTTTGGGTTCCGGGGGAAGTATGGTTGCAAAGCTGAAACTTAAAGGAATTGACGGAAGGGCACCACCAGGAGTGGAGCCTGCGGCTTAATTTGACTCAACACGGGAAACCTCACAGGCCCGGACACCGGAAGGATTGACAGATTGATAGCTCTTTCTTGATTCGGTGGGTGGTGTGCATGGCCGTTCTTAGTTGGTGGAGCGATTTGTCTGGTTAATTCCGATAACGAACGAGACTCTAGCCTGCTAACTAGTCGCGTGACATCCTTCGTGCTGTCAGCGATTAACTTTTCTTCTTAGAGGGACAGGCGGCTTCTAGCCGCACGAGATTGAGCAATAACAGGTCTGTGATGCCCTTAGATGTTCTGGCCGCACGCGCGCTACACTGAAGGAATCAGCGTGTCTTCCTAGGCCGAAAGGTCGGGGTAACCCGCTGAACCTCCTTCGTGCTAGGGATTGGGGCTTGCAATTGTTCCCCATGAACGAGGAATTCCCAGTAAGCGCGAGTCATAAGCTCGCGTTGATTACGTCCCTGCCCTTTGTACACACCGCCCGTCGCTACTACCGATTGAATGATTTAGTGAGGTCTTCGGACTGGTACGCGGCATTGACTCTGTCGTTGCCGATGCTACCGGAAAGATGACCAAACTTGATCATTTAGAGGAAGTAAAAGTCGTAACAAGGTTTCCGTAGGTGAACCTGCGGAAGGATCATTACCGACTAGACTGCATGTCTTTCGATGTGCGTGTCGTGTCGCGCAACACGCTACCTGTACGGCTCGCCGTAGCCGTGCGCCGCGTGCGGAACCACGCGTGCCTCTCAAAACTAGCGGCAATGTTGTGTGGTACGAGCGCTGAAGCGCTGGAGCGGCTGGCCTGCGGCACCTGGCGCCTGGCGCCGGTTTTGAATGACTTTCGCCCGAGTGCCTGTCCGCTCCGGTGTGGAGCCGTACGACGCCCGTCGGCCGTGAGGCCGTTGGACACAGAACGCTGGAACAGGGGCCGCCACACGCCTCACTCCCGCCTATGCGACCGTCTCGAAAGAGACCGGCGGAAACTGAGAAAAGATCACCCAGGACGGTGGATCACTCGGCTCGTGGGTCGATGAAGAACGCAGCAAATTGCGCGTCGACATGTGAACTGCAGGACACATGAACATCGACGTTTCGAACGCACATTGCGGTCCATGGATTCCGTTCCCGGGCCACGTCTGGCTGAGGGTCGGCTACGTATACTGAAGCGCGCGGCGTTTGCCCCGCTTCGCAGACCTGGGAGTGTCGCGGCCGCCTGTGGGGCCGGCCGCGTCTCCTCAAACGTGCGATGCGCGCCCGTCGCCTGGCGGTTCGCCATACCGGTACTTTCTCGGTAGCGTGCACAGCCGGCTGGCGGTGTGGCGTGCGACACCTCGTACAACGACCTCAGAGCAGGCGAGACTACCCGCTGAATTTA
>NW_025726922.1:2500-7500 GCF_021461385.2 Schistocerca piceifrons | reverse complement strand
AAACATGACCTCCTGCAACGACGCTACCGCCATCTATGAGACGCCAAGCCGACTAAGACAGCGATGGCGCCACAGTGGCCGCCTTCGACGCCACCCACAAAGGCTGCAGCCTCTGTCGACCATAGCACCCAATCTCCAGTGGCTCTGCCGCACGAAGCCGTGGACCGGCAATGACGCCACCCGCACCCGTTCGTGCACCACCCCAACCGCCAAACTCGCACCTCCAGCGGATGAACGGCGGACGTTTCCCGCACTCGTAAAGTGCAATCCACCCCTATAACTTGCGTTTCATGAAGAGTTATTTTCCAATATGCGACATTCCCGCTGTCCGTATACATGAGCCGCGACCTGTACCACTTACGAGCGAGAGACGCGATCGCGTTGCTCACTGTACGGCGTCGATACGAGCCATCAGCATGTCGGTCCCCATGCGCGTTGCACTCGCACTCGCAGTCGCAAAAACGTGGGGCAAATATATTACGCGGAAGAGTTATAACAGACCGAGCCCCACTGCATGGGGGGAGTCTTTGTCACTAATGTACACAGATGGAACATTTTGGACTGGAACCAGATTACCCGTACACACGGCGCTGATTAGTAATCAATGCAGAGCCATCAAACTACAGCAAATATACACAACTGTCCGTATACATGCTGAAAGAGTCTGCCCAAAATGGGAACCACACGTCAGCCAGACACTCTGATCACGCACCACTCTCTGCTTCTAACAGGCGCACATACAATATGTAAGCACCAGCATGGAACAACATCCAGTGCATCTTCTCCGCCACATTACAACAATCCACACTATCACAACCAGACCAGGAGGTCCGTGCGGAAAATACAATATCCCAGCCCTTTCGACATCCACCATTGCGCAGACCAGGCACCACCACCCAACACATGTCCTATACAACGGTGCACCAACATCACAATAGTACCTCCTGTCACAGCGCACAAACAATGACATGAGTCAAAGACACAGGTCTCACACAAGCATAGAATTGTGAGCGCCGCCTCTAATAAGCCAAAGGTGCATCCTGACGTGACAAATCTGATCATGTCACAAGCATTCACTTACTATAATCACTATCAACGAACCTGCCGCCCCCGCCCCCCCCCCCTACACCTTTCGTACAACAACGTGTAACCTAACCTAACCTAACCTAACCCTATGTTGTACCTTAACCTAACCTATGTTGTACCTTAACCTAACCTATGTTGTACCTTAACCTAACCCTATGTTGTACCTTAACCTAACCTATGTTGTACCTTAACCTAACCTATGTTGTACCTTAACCTAACCTATGTTGTACCTTAACCTAACCTATGTTGTACCTTAACCTAACCCATGTTGTACCTTAACCTAACCCATGTTGTACTTAACCTAACCCATGTTGTACCTTAACCTAACCCATGTTGTACCTTAACCTAACCCATGTTGTACCTTAACCTAACCCATGTTGTGCCTCAACCTAACCCCATGTTGTGCCTCAACCTAACCCATGTTGTGCCTCAACCTAACCCATGTGTGCCTTAACCTAACCCATGTTGTGCCTCAACCTAACCCATGTTGTGCCTTAACCTAACCCATGTTGTGCCTTAACCTAACCCATGTTGTGCCTTAACCTAACCCATGTTGTGCCTTAACCTAACCCATGTTGTGCCTTAACCTAACCCATGTTGTGCCTTAACCTAACCCATGTTGTGCCTTAACCTAACCCATGTTGTGCCTTAACCTAACCCATGTGTCCGCCTTAACGTAACCCACGTTGTCGCCTAAACCTGCTCTGTAATTGTTATACGACTCGTTCAATTACTGTAGTGTTGCCCACCCGCAACCCTCGCAATATAGTTCGCTACTCGCACTGCCCGCACCCCCTGTGTATCGCTTCATGTTAAACACCTTGCAAGTCTTGCTCACTTTCACATGCTCCTGCTGTACACTGTAATGTGGATGGCAGCAGGACGTACATGCCGCCCCTCCCCACGTCCCCACCTTGCCCCCTGCCTTCGCAAGCTGGTTGGTGAGAAGTTTGCATGTTCATGCCCTTCGCATGCGACGTACTCAGGCTACGTTGTGGTGCGGCCTGTGTCAACTGTCCGCTGATGTCGTACGCGTGAACCACAATCTGTACTGCACATTCGTCCTTATGTACTGAATGATACATCGTGGCACATGTGTGACCGCACAACGACTGCGCCCCAAAAACGGCGGGACCATACAGTGCAATATTGTGCACGCAGCTACGTGTCGTCTCCCTATGAGAGCTGCGATTGCAGTGTGGTACGCCATAGAGACGTGTGGGAGGAACGGACGCCGTGGATGGCGATCAGCATGAGCTGTCTGTTGATGTATTCGGACCTAGTCGTCTCTCCTCACACACCGTGATGGCATGGTGCACCGCGTTCCATATCTGCGACATGCTACAGAGGCCTGGTTGACAGTCGTTCGAGCAATGGACATCGCATACGTACGGGGGCCACCTTCCACGTATTGTCTAGGCGTGCACATTTTGTTGCGTGTATGTGGGCAGGACGTAGTGTGGCGTGACACCTGACACAGGCATGCAATAATCGTTGAAGTTGCAAAATGGCGCATGGACGCCTGCGTTTCTGGTGAAGTTACGCAAATGAACAAATGGTAACCTGTTGTGGTGCGGTTGTTCTCGCTAGGGGTGAATCGGTGATGGCGACGATAGGTTGAGGTACTAACCGGTTGTTCCAGCGATACCCACCATGCCGACGAAACTGAACGGCATCTGGGTGTGATGCGATACGCGGCGGTGGCTGGGTGGGACCGTCCCCGGCCGGTGAGGGGCGCCTCCCGGCGTGCTGGCCGCGCGGTGCGTGGGCGCACGCGCTACAGCCGGCTGGTGGGGGCGGCCAGTGGCAGGCGCGCCGGCCGACGGACGCGGCAGGCGTCGCAGCTGCGCGCCGGCGCACCCTGCGCGCGGCGCCGTGCGGCCAAAGTAGGTCCTCGCGGGCCCGGTGCGAAGCGCGGTGGACATCTTCAGTGTGCTGGTCCGATTGAGGGACTGTGTGCGTTGAGGATGCGCCGCCGCCCGGCGCTCGGCGCCGCGACGCCGTCTGCTGCTCGGTCGCCCAGCGGTTCTCGCTGGTGGTTTGTATCGCAGCTGTGCGGATGTGTTGGCGCGTGCGCCTGTGCTGGGAGAGTTCGCTTCGGCACCCAAGTGGGGCTTTTGTCCTTCTGTGGCAGCTGGCGTTGGAGCTGCGGTCACCGTAGGTGGCGCGTGTTGTCTCCCGCCGGCAATGCCACGACAGCACGCTCCCGGGCCTCTGTCGGCAGCGGCAAGCTCAGTTGGGAGCACGGGTGGTCGCACCGAAAGCGTCTACTCGCCTAACTCCGGGCGATTGCGCCTCTCTCGAACCCGACCAAGTACTTGGGACGGCGCTGCGCGCCGCCGGGACCTGAGAGGGTTTCGAGGTGTATTGTGCAGGGGAGCTCAGCCTCCTCCTGTTTGCAGAATGATTGAGCGGACGCTTGCGTGTTCGCGCGGGCCCCCGGGACACACTCCCGGGCGGCCGGCTGCTCAGCTCTAGTTGACGCAGCTCCCTGGTTGATCCTGCCAGTAGTCATATGCTTGTCCTCAAAGATTAAGCCATGCATGTCTCAGTACAAGCCGCATTAAGGTGAAACCGCGAATGGCTCATTAAATCAGTTATGGTTCCTTAGATCGTACCCACGTTACTTGGATAACTGTGGTAATCTAGAGCTAATACATGCAAACAGAGTCCCGACCAGAGATGGAAGGGACGCTTTTATTAGATCAAAACCAATCGGTCGGCTCGTCCGGTCCGTTTGCCTTGGTGACTCTGAATAACTTTGGGCTGATCGCACGGTCCTCGTACCGGCGACGCATCTTTCAAATGTCTGCCTTATCAACTGTCGATGGTAGGTTCTGCGCCTACCATGGTTGTAACGGGTAACGGGGAATCAGGGTTCTGATTCCGGAGAGGGAGCCTGAGAAACGGCTACCACATCCAAGGAAGGCAGCAGGCGCGCAAATTACCCACTCCCGGCACGGGGAGGTAGTGACGAAAAATAACGATACGGGACTCATCCGAGGCCCCGTAATCGGAATGAGTACACTTTAAATCCTTTAACGAGTATCTATTGGAGGCAAGTCTGGTGCCAGCAGCCGCGGTAATTCCAGCTCCAATAGCGTATATTAAAGTGTTGCGGTTAAAAAGCTCGTAGTTGATTGTGTCCACGCTGTTGGTTCACCGCCCGTCGGTGTTTAACTGGCATGTATCGTGGGACGTCCTGCCGGTGGGGCGAGCTGAAGGCGTGCGACCGCCTCGTGCGTGCTCGTGCGTCCCGAGGCGGACCCCGTTGAAATCCTACCAGGGTGCTCTTTATTGAGTGTCTCGGTGGGCCGGCACGTTTACTTTGAACAAATTAGAGTGCTTAAAGCAGCAAGCCCGCCTGAATACTGTGTGCATGGAATAATGAATAGGACCTTCGGTTCTATTTTGTTGGTTTTCGGAACCCGAGGTAATGATTAATAGGGACAGGCGGGGGGCATTCGTATTGCGACGTTAGAGGTGAAATTCTTGATCGTCGCAAGACGAACAGAAGCGAAAGCATTTGCCAAGTATGTTTCATTAATCAAGAACGAAAGTTAGAGGTTCGAAGGCGATCAGATACCGCCCTAGTTCTAACCATAAACGATGCCAGCCAGCGATCCGCCGCAGTTCCTCCGATGACTCGGCGGGCAGCCTCGGGAAACCAAAGCTTTTGGGTTCCGGGGGAAGTATGGTTGCAAAGCTGAAACTTAAAGGAATTGACGGAAGGGGCACCACCAGGAGTGGAGCCTGCGGCTTAATTTGACTCAACACGGGAACCTCACCAGGCCCGGACACCGGAAGGATTGACAGATTGATAGCTCTTTCTTGATTCGGTGGGTGGTGGTGCATGGCCGTTCTTAGTTGGTGAGCGATTTGTCTGGTTAATTCCGATAACGAACGAGACTCTA
>NW_025726921.1:67500-72121 GCF_021461385.2 Schistocerca piceifrons | reverse complement strand
CTTCTCCGCCACATTACACAATCCACACTATCACAACCAGACCAGGAGGTCCATGCGGAAAATACAATATCCCAGCCTTTCGACATCCACCATTGCGCAGACCAGGCACCAACACCCACACATGTCCTATACAACGGTGCACCCAACATCACAATAGTACCTCCTGTCACAGCGCACAAACAATGACATGAGTCAAAGACACAGGTCTCACACAAGCATAGAATTGGAGCGCCGCCTCTAATAAGCCAAAGGTGCATCCTGACGTGACAAATCTGATCATGTCACAAGCATTCACTTACTATAATCACTATCAACGAACCTGCCGCCCCCGCCCCCCCCCCCCCCCCTACACCTTTCCTTACAACAACGTGTAACCTAACCTAACCTAACCTAACCTATGTTGTACCTTAACCTAACCTATGTTGTACCTTAACCTAACCTATGTTGTACCTTAACCTAACCTATGTTGTACCTTAACCTAACCTATGTTGTACCTTAACCTAACCTATGTTGTACCTTAACCTAACCTATGTTGTACCTTAACCTAACCTATGTTGTACCTTAACCTAACCTATGTTGTACCTTAACCTAACCTATGTTGTACCTTAACCTAACCTATGTTGTACCTTAACCTAACCTATGTTGTACCTTAACCTAACCTATGTTGTACCTTAACCTAACCCATGTTGTACCTTAACCTAACCCATGTTGTACCTTAACCTAACCCATGTTGTACCTTAACCTAACCCATGTTGTACCTTAACCTAACCCATGTTGTACCTTAACCTAACCCATGTTGTACCTTAACCTAACCCATGTTGTACCTTAACCTAACCCATGTTGTACCTTAACCTAACCCATGTTGTACCTTAACCTAACCCATGTTGTACCTTAACCTAACCCATGTTGTGCCTTAACCTAACCCATGTTGTGCCTTAACCTAACCCATGTTGTGCCTTAACCTAACCCATGTTGTGCCTTAACCTAACCCATGTTGTGCCTTAACCTAACCCATGTTGTGCCTTAACCTAACCCATGTTGTGCCTTAACCTAACCCATGTTGTGCCTTAACCTAACCCATGTTGTGCCTTAACCTAACCCACGTTGTGCCTTAACCTAACCCACGTTGTGCCTTAACCTAACCCATGTTGTGCCTTAACCTAACCCATGTTGTGCCTTAACCTAACCCATGTTGTGCCTTAACCTAACCCATGTTGTGCCTTAACCTAACCCATGTTGTGCCTTAACCTAACCCATGTTGTGCCTTAACCTAACCCATGTTGTGCCTTAACCTAACCCATGTTGTGCCTTAACCTAACCCACGTTGTGCCTTAACCTAACCCACGTTGTGCCTTAACCTAACCCACGTTGTGCCTTAACCTAACCCATGTTGTGCCTTAACCTAACCCATGTTGTGCCTTAACCTAACCCATGTTGTGCCTTAACCTAACCCACGTTGTGCCTTAACCTAACCCACGTTGTGCCTTAACCTAACCCACGTTGTGCCTTAACCTAACCCACGTTGTGCCTTAACCTAACCCACGTTGTGCCTTAACCTAACCCACGTTGTGCCTTAACCTAACCCACGTTGTGCCTTAACCTAACCCACGTTGTCCCCTAAAGTAACCCACGTTGTCCCCTAACGTAACCCACGTTGTCCCCTAACGTAACCCATGTTGTCGCCTAAACCTGCTCTGTAATTGTTATACGACTCGTTCAATTAGTGTAGTGTTGCCCACCCGCAACCCTCGCAATATAGTTCGCTACTCGCACTGCCCGCTCCCCTGTGTATCGCTTCATGTTAAACACCTTGCAAGTCTTGCTGACTTTCCACATGCTCCTGCTGTACACTGTAATGTGGATGGCAGCAGGACGTACATGCCGCCCCTCCCCACGTCCCCACCTTGCCCCCCTGCCTTCGCAAGCTGGTTGGTGAGAAGTTTGCATGTTCAATGCCCTTCGCATGCGACGTACTCAGGCTACGTTGTGGTGCGGCCTGTGTCAACCGTCCGCTAATGTCGTACGCGTAAACCACAATCTGTACTGCACATTCGTCCTTATGTACCGAATGATACATCGTGGCACATGTGTGACCGTACAACGACTGCGCCCAAAAACGGCGGACCATACAGTGCAAATATTGTGCACGCAGCTACGTGTCGTCTCCCTATGAGAGCTGGATTGCAGTGTGGTACGCCATAGAGACGTGTGGGAGGAACGGACGCCGTGGATGGCGATCAGCATGAGCTGTCTGTTGATGTATTCGGACCTAGTCGTCTCTCCTCACACACCGTGATGGCATGGTGCACCGCGTTCCATATCTGCGACATGCTACAGAGGCCGGTTGACAGTCGTTCGAGCAATGGACATCGCATACGTACGGGGGCCACCTTCCACGTATTGTCTAGGCGTGCACATTTTGTTGCGTGTATGTGGGCAGACGTAGTGTGGCGTGACACCTGACACAGGCATGCAATAATCGTTGAAGTTGCAAATGGCGATGGACGCCTGCGTTTTCTGGTGAAGTTACGCAAATGAACAAATGGTAACCTGTTGTGGTGCGGTTGTTCTCGCTAGGGGTGAATCGGTGATGGCGACGATAGGTTGAGGTACGAACCGGTTGTTCCAGCGATACCCACCATGCCGACGAAACTGAACGGCATCTGGGTGTGAAGCGATACGCGGCGGTGGCTGGGTGGGACCGTCCCCGGCCGGTGAGGGGGCGCCTCCCGGCGTGCTGGCCGCGCGGTGCGTGGGCGCACGCGCTACAGCCGGCTGGTGGGGGCGGCCAGTGGCAGGCGCGCCGGCCGACGGACGCGGCAGGCGTCGCAGCTGCGCGCCGGCGCACCCTGCGCGCGGCGCCGTGCGGCCAAAGTAGGTCCTCGCGGGCCCGGTGCGAAGCGCGGTGGACATCTTCAGTGTGCTGGTCCGATTGAGGACTGTGTGCGTTGAGGATGCGCCGCCGCCCGGCGCTCGGCGCCGCGACGCCGTCTGCTGCTCGGTCGCCCCAGCGGTTCTCGCTGGTGGTTTGTATCGCAGCTGTGCGGATGTGTTGGCGCGTGCGCTGTGCTGGGAGAGTTCGCTTCGGCACCCAAGTGGGGCTTTTGTCCTTCTGTGGCGCTGGCGTTGGAGCTGCCGGTCACCGTAGGTGGCGCGTGTTGTCTCCCGCCGGCAATGCCACGACAGCACGCTCCCGGGCCTCTGTCGGCAGCGGCAAGCTCAGTTGGGAGCACGGGTGGTCGCACCGAAAGCGTCTACTCGCCTAACTCCGGGCGATTGCGCCTCTCTCGAACCCGACCAAGTACTTGGGACGGCGCTGCGCGCCGCCGGGACCTGAGAGGGTTTCGAGGTGTATTGTGCAGGGGAGCTCAGCCTCCTCCTGTTTGCAGAATGATTGAGCGGACGCTTGCGTGTTCGCGCGGGCCCCCGGGACACACTCCCGGGCGGCCGGCTGCTCAGCTCTAGTTGACGCAGCTCCCTGGTTGATCCTGCCAGTAGTCATATGCTTGTCTCAAAGATTAAGCCATGCATGTCTCAGTACAAGCCGCATTAAGGTGAAACCGCGAATGGCTCATTAAATCAGTTATGGTTCCTTAGATCGTACCCACGTTACTTGGATAACTGTGGTAATTCTAGAGCTAATACATGCAAACAGAGTCCCGACCAGAGATGGAAGGGACGCTTTTATTAGATCAAAACCAATCGGTCGGCTCGTCCGGTCCGTTTGCCTTGGTGACTCTGAATAACTTTGGGCTGATCGCACGGTCCTCGTACCGGCGACGCATCTTTCAAATGTCTGCCTTATCAACTGTCGATGGTAGGTTCTGCGCCTACCATGGTTGTAACGGGTAACGGGGAATCAGGGTTCGATTCCGGAGAGGGAGCCTGAGAAACGGCTACCACATCCAAGGAAGGCAGCAGGCGCGCAAATTACCCACTCCCGGCACGGGGAGGTAGTGACGAAAAATAACGATACGGGACTCATCCGAGGCCCCGTAATCGGAATGAGTACACTTTAAATCCTTTAACGAGTATCTATTGGAGGGCAAGTCTGGTGCCAGCAGCCGCGGTAATTCCAGCTCCAATAGCGTATATTAAAGTTGTTGCGGTTAAAAAGCTCGTAGTTGGATTTGTGTCCCACGCTGTTGGTTCACCGCCCGTCGGTGTTTAACTGGCATGTATCGTGGGACGTCCTGCCGGTGGGGCGAGCCGAAGGCGTGCGACCGCCTCGTGCGTGCTCGTGCGTCCCGAGGCGGACCCCGTTGAAATCCTACCAGGGTGCTCTTTATTGAGTGTCTCGGTGGGCCGGCACGTTTACTTTGAACAAATTAGAGTGCTTAAAGCAGGCAAGCCCGCCTGAATACTGTGTGCATGGAATAATGGAATAGGACCTCGGTTCTATTTTGTTGGTTTTCGGAACCCGAGGTAATGATTAATAGGGACAGGCGGGGGCATTCGTATTGCGACGTTAGAGGTGAAATTCTTGGATCGTCGCAAGACGAACAGAAGCGAAAGCATTTGCCAAGTATGTTTTCATTAATCAAGAACGAAAGTTAGAGGTTCGAAGGCGATCAGATACCGCCCTAGTTCTAACCATAAACGATGCCAGCCAGCGATCCGC
>NW_025726921.1:60000-65000 GCF_021461385.2 Schistocerca piceifrons | reverse complement strand
CCGCCCTTCACGGGGCGGCGGCCTCCGCACTCCCGGGGCGTCTCGTCCTCATTGCGAGGTGAGGCGCACCTAGAGCGTACACGTTGGGACCCGAAAGATGGTGAACTATGCCTGGCCAGGACGAAGTCAGGGGAAACCCTGATGGAGGTCCGTAGCGATTCTGACGTGCAAATCGATCGTCGGAGCTGGGTATAGGGGCGAAAGACTAATCGAACCATCTAGTAGCTGGTTCCCTCCGAAGTTTCCCTCAGGATAGCTGGTGCTCGTACGAGTCTCATCCGGTAAAGCGAATGATTAGAGGCCTTGGGGCCGAAACGACCTCAACCTATTCTCAAACTTTAAATGGGTGAGATCTCCGGCTTGCTTGATATGCTGAAGCCGCGAGCAAACGACTCGGATCGGAGTGCCAAGTGGGCCACTTTTGGTAAGCAGAACTGGCGCTGTGGGATGAACCAAACGCCGAGTTAAGGCGCCCGAATCGACGCTCATGGGAAACCATGAAAGGCGTTGGTTGCTTAAGACAGCAGGACGGTGGCCATGGAAGTCGGAATCCGCTAAGGAGTGTGTAACAACTCACCTGCCGAAGCAACTAGCCCTGAAAATGGATGGCGCTGAAGCGTCGTGCCTATACTCGGCCGTCAGTCTGGCAGTCATGGCCGGTCCTTGCGGCCGGCCGCGAAGCCCTGACGAGTAGGAGGGTCGCGGCGGTGGGCGCAGAAGGGTCTGGGCGTGAGCCTGCCTGGAGCCGCCGTCGGTGCAGATCTTGGTGGTAGTAGCAAATACTCCAGCGAGGCCCTGGAGGGCTGACGCGGAGAAGGGTTTCGTGTGAACAGCCGTTGCACACGAGTCAGTCGATCCTAAGCCCTAGGAGAAATCCGATGTTGATGGGGGCCGTCATAGCATGATGCGCTTTGTGCTGGCCCCCGTTGGGCGAAAGGGAATCCGGTTCCTATTCCGGAACCCGGCAGCGGAACCGATACAAGTCGGGCCCCTCTTTTAGAGATGCTCGTCGGGGTAACCCAAAAGGACCCGGAGACGCCGTCGGGAGATCGGGGAAGAGTTTTCTTTTCTGCATGAGCGTTCGAGTTCCCTGGAATCCTCTAGCAGGGAGATAGGGTTTGGAACGCGAAGAGCACCGCAGTTGCGGCGGTGTCCCGATCTTCCCCTCGGACCTTGAAAATCCGGGAGAGGGCCACGTGGAGGTGTCGCGCCGGTTCGTACCCATATCCGCAGCAGGTCTCCAAGGTGAAGAGCCTCTAGTCGATAGAATAATGTAGGTAAGGGAAGTCGGCAAATTGGATCCGTAACTTCGGGATAAGGATTGGCTCTGAGGATCGGGGCGTGTCGGGCTTGGTCGGGAAGTGGGTCAGCGCTAACGTGCCGGGCCTGGGCGAGGTGAGTGCCGTAGGGGTGCCGGTAAGTGCGGGCGTTTAGCGCGGGCGTGGTCTGCTCTCGCCGTTGGTCGGCCTCGTGCTGGCCGGCGGTGCAGGATGCGCGCGCCTGCGCGGCGTTCGCGCCCCGGTGCTTCAACCTGCGTGCAGGATCCGAGCTCGGTCCCGTGCCTTGGCCTCCCACGGATCTTCCTTGCTGCGAGGCCGCGTCCGCCTTAGCGTGCTCCTCCGGGGGCGCGCGGGTGCGCGGATTCTCTTCGGCCGCCATTCAACGATCAACTCAGAACTGGCACGGACTGGGGGAATCCGACTGTCTAATTAAAACAAAGCATTGCGATGGCCCTAGCGGGTGTTGACGCAATGTGATTTCTGCCCAGTGCTCTGAATGTCAACGTGAAGAAATTCAAGCAAGCGCGGGTAAACGGCGGGAGTAACTATGACTCTCTTAGAGGTGCTGGAGCGCCACCTAATGTGGGAGGGCCACCTCCTCAAATCGTCAACGCAGGTTGGGGAAATGTGGGCGGCGCGCCTACACATCGCCATTGACGGTGCGGCACTGTCATCTTCTGCCGCCGTCAGTGGCCAACATCAGTGGGTCGCCGACACCAGTCGCCTGCTATCTGGGCGTGAATACATCGACGCCCTCCGCGCCCGCATCAACGCCTTCCCTACGAAGGCACGGCGCAGTCGCGGGCGGGAGGCGGACACCAGATGCCGCGCGGGGTGCCAGGCCGTGGAGACCGCCAACCACGTACTTCAGGCTTGCTTTAGGACGCACGGGTCCCGGGTCAAGCGCCATGACGCTGTAGTGCGTTATGTCGCCCGTGGACTCGCGCAGAGGGGCTTCAATGTCTCTGTGGAGCCCCACCTCCGAACACCTGAGGGCATCCGCAAGCCTGACGTGGTGGCGGTCAAAGACGGCATCGCCCGCGTGGTCGACGCCCAGATAGTCGGAGACCACCTCCGGCTCGACTGGTGTCACTCCCAGAAGGCGGCCTACTACGACACGCCGTCCATCCGGCGTGCCATCTCCAACCTGCACCGTGACGTTGAGGAGGTGATTGTGTCCACCGCGACGTTGAACTGGAGGGGTGTATGGTCTCCAGCGTCGGCGAGGGATCTCGCCGCCTTAGGCTTCCGACCCCGAGAACTGGCGGTGCTGAGCACAAGAACACT
The DNA here is from genome assembly GCF_021461385.2 of Schistocerca piceifrons. Lineage (NCBI taxonomy): Eukaryota > Metazoa > Arthropoda > Insecta > Orthoptera > Acrididae > Schistocerca > Schistocerca piceifrons. The sequence continues at coordinate 62,433 of NW_025726921.1, read as the reverse complement.
ACAGAGCTGCTGCAAAAGTTACAAGATTTTCGAGCGTATGACGGCTCCTAGCCCGAAGCAGCGTGTCGGCGTCGGCTAGGCTGCTGGTTATTTTTCTTCGCCTTGACTCCTGGGGCCTATCCACAGGAGGAATAAACCGTCTTTGTTCTTCCTTCTTTGTGTCTTTATTTTGTGTTTTTGTTGTTGTTCTTCCGCACTGATATATATGTATATGTGTATGTTAGTTTTATACTTGTATTTTGTGGTACCGCCCTGTAAGTCCCCACCTCGGTGGCGGACATGGCGTCAAACACCTGCCACGTACTATATATGTATATATCTTGTGTTATTCAAATTATTTTGAATAAAGACGGCTGTTGATGGCCAAGTGGCGGCGGTGTGGCTGCATCCGGACTTGGCTTTTCGAAGTGCGGTCTTGATGTAGTCGTGCTGCTGCTGCGAGGTGCCTTCCTTGGGTTATAGTTACAGGGAGAGTGATGCGCAATACATGGGCCTAGCCCTCTTAGCCTCTCCTCTCCTGCGGTCTTCTCCCCTTCTCGTGGGCCCGCTGATTTTCGCAGAGTGGAAGACCGCACCAGGGGCTTGGGGGGGTTACCAGCCCCCCCTCGCATTATCCCTTTATAGTTGGGCCTGACTCCAGCGGAGCTGCGGCGCCTGCCGCATGAAGTCCTGGTGAAACTCTTGAACCTCTTCCTCCTGGCCCGCGCCCTTCCCGAGCGTCTGCTTCGCGCCCGGACGTCACTTCTCCCCAAAACGGCTGCACCAACATCCCCCGCTGACTTTCGCCCCATTACGGTCTGCTCGGTGTTGGCGCGGACCTTTCACAAGGTTCTCGCGTCACGCCTGATGCGTGCATGTGCTGTGGACGAACGTCAGCGGGCATTCATCCCCCGGGATGGGATGTTGGAAAACACCTTCATCTTGGACACTGCTCTCACCGACGCAGTCCGCTCCTGTCGCTCTGTTTTTGTGGCATCGATCGACGTCTCTAAAGCGTTCGATTCGGTGGACCATGCTGCCCTCCGCCCCGTGCTGAGGGCTCATGGCCTGCCGGATTGCTTTATTGAGTACGTCGAAAGGTGTTACGAGGGTAGCACGACAGTGATAGCGGGCGGCGCCGACGTGGGCGTGCCCCTGCAGCCGGCTAGGGGTGTGCGTCAGGGTGACCCCCTCTCCCCCCTCCTTTTCAATTTTGCGGTGGACTATGTTTTGAGTCAACTTCCCTCCCACATCGGAGCTCGGATCCTTGGTCGCAGAGTTAACGCTGCGGCCTTCGCAGATGACGTCCTGCTTTTTGCATCGACCGCGAGGGGATTGCAGTCCCTCATCGACGCAGCCGTCGCAGCCCTCGCCCATCTGGGGCTGCAGATCAACGCCCGGAAGTGTTTCACCCTCGCCTTAGTCGCGTCTGGGCGCGACAAGAAGGTGAAGGTCGACGCCGACGTTACCTTCAAAGCGGGCAACGCCACCGTGCCCGCCCTACGTGTGGGTGAAACCTTCCGGTACCTGGGACTGCAATTCTCCACCGCCGGTCGCTGCGTTTTCAACCCACGACGCCACCTGGTGGAGCAGCTGGACGTCATCTCCCGAGCTCCGCTCAAGCCGCAACAGCGCCTCCACGCCCTCACCACCGTACTTCTGCCTGGCCTGTACCATGGGCTGGCCCTCAGCCGCACCCGAGTGGGTGCGTTGAAAGCGGCAGATGTGACCATCCGTGCCGCCGTCAGGAGATGGTTCCGCCTTCCGGCGGACACTCCCCTGGGCTACTTCCACGCTCCTGTAGCCCAGGGAGGCCTCGGCATCCCATCATGCCGATGGATGGGGCCAACACTTCGCCGGTCCCGTCTCCTGGCGCTGAAGAGGATTGGGCCAGCCGCCGACGGTGCAGGCCGGGACGAGGTGCAGCGTGAGATTGAGGTGCTGGAGCGGCATCTTATGTGGGAGGGCCACCTCCTCAAATCGTCGACGCAGGTTGGAGAGATGTGGGCCGCGCGCCTGCACGTTGCCTTTGACGGTGCGGCGCTGTCATCTTCCGCCGCCGTCAAGGGGCAACACCAGTGGGTCGCTGACACCAGTCGCCTGCTATCTGGGCGTAACTTCATCGACGCTCTCCGCGCCCGCATCAACGCCTTCCCCACGAAGGCACGGCGCAGTCGCGGGCGGGAGGCGGACACCAGATGCCGCGCGGGCTGCCAGGCCGTAGAGACCGCCAACCACGTGTTACAGGCTTGCTTCAGGACGCACGGGTCCCGGGTTAAGCGGCATGACGCGATCGTGCGCTATGTCGCCCGTGGACTCGCGCAGAGGGGCTTCAACGTCTCTGTGGAGCCCCACCTCCGCACACCTGAGGGAATCCGCAAGCCTGACGTGGTGGCGGTTAAAGACGGCATCGCCCGCGTCATCGACGCCCAGGTAGTCGGAGACCATCTCCGG
>NW_025726921.1:52500-55000 GCF_021461385.2 Schistocerca piceifrons | reverse complement strand
TTAACCTAACCCACGTTGTGCCTTAACCTAACCCACGTTGTGCCTTAACCTAACCCACGTTGTCCCCTAAAGTAACCCACGTTGTCCCCTAACGTAACCCACGTTGTCCCCTAACGTAACCCATGTTGTCGCCTAAACCTGCTCTGTAATTGTTATACGACTCGTTCAATTAGTGTAGTGTTGCCCACCCGCAACCCTCGCAATATAGTTCGCTACTCGCACTGCCCGCTCCCCTGTGTATCGCTTCATGTTAAACACCTTGCAAGTCTTGCTGACTTTCCACATGCTCCTGCTGTACACTGTAATGTGGATGGCAGCAGGACGTACATGCCGCCCCTCCCCACGTCCCCACCTTGCCCCCCTGCCTTCGCAAGCTGGTTGGTGAGAAGTTTGCATGTTCAATGCCCTTCGCATGCGACGTACTCAGGCTACGTTGTGGTGCGGCCTGTGTCAACCGTCCGCTAATGTCGTACGCGTAAACCACAATCTGTACTGCACATTCGTCCTTATGTACCGAATGATACATCGTGGCACATGTGTGACCGTACAACGACTGCGCCCAAAAACGGCGGACCATACAGTGCAAATATTGTGCACGCAGCTACGTGTCGTCTCCCTATGAGAGCTGGATTGCAGTGTGGTACGCCATAGAGACGTGTGGGAGGAACGGACGCCGTGGATGGCGATCAGCATGAGCTGTCTGTTGATGTATTCGGACCTAGTCGTCTCTCCTCACACACCGTGATGGCATGGTGCACCGCGTTCCATATCTGCGACATGCTACAGAGGCCGGTTGACAGTCGTTCGAGCAATGGACATCGCATACGTACGGGGGCCACCTTCCACGTATTGTCTAGGCGTGCACATTTTGTTGCGTGTATGTGGGCAGACGTAGTGTGGCGTGACACCTGACACAGGCATGCAATAATCGTTGAAGTTGCAAATGGCGATGGACGCCTGCGTTTTCTGGTGAAGTTACGCAAATGAACAAATGGTAACCTGTTGTGGTGCGGTTGTTCTCGCTAGGGGTGAATCGGTGATGGCGACGATAGGTTGAGGTACGAACCGGTTGTTCCAGCGATACCCACCATGCCGACGAAACTGAACGGCATCTGGGTGTGAAGCGATACGCGGCGGTGGCTGGGTGGGACCGTCCCCGGCCGGTGAGGGGGCGCCTCCCGGCGTGCTGGCCGCGCGGTGCGTGGGCGCACGCGCTACAGCCGGCTGGTGGGGGCGGCCAGTGGCAGGCGCGCCGGCCGACGGACGCGGCAGGCGTCGCAGCTGCGCGCCGGCGCACCCTGCGCGCGGCGCCGTGCGGCCAAAGTAGGTCCTCGCGGGCCCGGTGCGAAGCGCGGTGGACATCTTCAGTGTGCTGGTCCGATTGAGGACTGTGTGCGTTGAGGATGCGCCGCCGCCCGGCGCTCGGCGCCGCGACGCCGTCTGCTGCTCGGTCGCCCCAGCGGTTCTCGCTGGTGGTTTGTATCGCAGCTGTGCGGATGTGTTGGCGCGTGCGCTGTGCTGGGAGAGTTCGCTTCGGCACCCAAGTGGGGCTTTTGTCCTTCTGTGGCGCTGGCGTTGGAGCTGCCGGTCACCGTAGGTGGCGCGTGTTGTCTCCCGCCGGCAATGCCACGACAGCACGCTCCCGGGCCTCTGTCGGCAGCGGCAAGCTCAGTTGGGAGCACGGGTGGTCGCACCGAAAGCGTCTACTCGCCTAACTCCGGGCGATTGCGCCTCTCTCGAACCCGACCAAGTACTTGGGACGGCGCTGCGCGCCGCCGGGACCTGAGAGGGTTTCGAGGTGTATTGTGCAGGGGAGCTCAGCCTCCTCCTGTTTGCAGAATGATTGAGCGGACGCTTGCGTGTTCGCGCGGGCCCCCGGGACACACTCCCGGGCGGCCGGCTGCTCAGCTCTAGTTGACGCAGCTCCCTGGTTGATCCTGCCAGTAGTCATATGCTTGTCTCAAAGATTAAGCCATGCATGTCTCAGTACAAGCCGCATTAAGGTGAAACCGCGAATGGCTCATTAAATCAGTTATGGTTCCTTAGATCGTACCCACGTTACTTGGATAACTGTGGTAATTCTAGAGCTAATACATGCAAACAGAGTCCCGACCAGAGATGGAAGGGACGCTTTTATTAGATCAAAACCAATCGGTCGGCTCGTCCGGTCCGTTTGCCTTGGTGACTCTGAATAACTTTGGGCTGATCGCACGGTCCTCGTACCGGCGACGCATCTTTCAAATGTCTGCCTTATCAACTGTCGATGGTAGGTTCTGCGCCTACCATGGTTGTAACGGGTAACGGGGAATCAGGGTTCGATTCCGGAGAGGGAGCCTGAGAAACGGCTACCACATCCAAGGAAGGCAGCAGGCGCGCAAATTACCCACTCCCGGCACGGGGAGGTAGTGACGAAAAATAACGATACGGGACTCATCCGAGGCCCCGTAATCGGAATGAGTACACTTTAAATCCTTTAACGAGTATCTATTGGAGGGCAAGT
>NW_025726921.1:40000-45000 GCF_021461385.2 Schistocerca piceifrons | reverse complement strand
CTCGCAGTCGCAAAAACGTGGGGCAAATATATTACGCGGAAGAGCTATAACAGACCGAGCCCCACTGCATGGGGGGAGTCTTTGTCACTAATGTACACAGATGGAACATTTTGGACTGGAACCAGATTACCCGTACACACGGCGCTGATTAGTAATCAATGCAGAGCCATCAAACTACAGCAAATATACACAACTGTCCGTATACATGCTGAAAGAGTCTGCCCACAATGGGAACCACACGTCAGCCAGACACTCTGATCACGCACCACTCTCTGCTTCTAACAGGCGCACATACAATATGTAAGCACCAGCATGGAACAACATCCAGTGCATCTTCTCCGCCACATTACACAATCCACACTATCACAACCAGACCAGGAGGTCCATGCGGAAAATACAATATCCCAGCCTTTCGACATCCACCATTGCGCAGACCAGGCACCAACACCCACACATGTCCTATACAACGGTGCACCCAACATCACAATAGTACCTCCTGTCACAGCGCACAAACAATGACATGAGTCAAAGACACAGGTCTCACACAAGCATAGAATTGGAGCGCCGCCTCTAATAAGCCAAAGGTGCATCCTGACGTGACAAATCTGATCATGTCACAAGCATTCACTTACTATAATCACTATCAACGAACCTGCCGCCCCCGCCCCCCCCCCCCCCTACACCTTTCCTTACAACAACGTGTAACCTAACCTAACCTAACCTAACCTATGTTGTACCTTAACCTAACCTATGTTGTACCTTAACCTAACCTATGTTGTACCTTAACCTAACCTATGTTGTACCTTAACCTAACCTATGTTGTACCTTAACCTAACCTATGTTGTACCTTAACCTAACCTATGTTGTACCTTAACCTAACCTATGTTGTACCTTAACCTAACCCATGTTGTACCTTAACCTAACCCATGTTGTACCTTAACCTAACCCATGTTGTACCTTAACCTAACCCATGTTGTACCTTAACCTAACCCATGTTGTACCTTAACCTAACCCATGTTGTACCTTAACCTAACCCATGTTGTACCTTAACCTAACCCATGTTGTACCTTAACCTAACCCATGTTGTACCTTAACCTAACCCATGTTGTACCTTAACCTAACCCATGTTGTGCCTTAACCTAACCCATGTTGTGCCTTAACCTAACCCATGTTGTGCCTTAACCTAACCCATGTTGTGCCTTAACCTAACCCATGTTGTGCCTTAACCTAACCCATGTTGTGCCTTAACCTAACCCATGTTGTGCCTTAACCTAACCCATGTTGTGCCTTAACCTAACCCACGTTGTGCCTTAACCTAACCCACGTTGTGCCTTAACCTAACCCACGTTGTGCCTTAACCTAACCCACGTTGTGCCTTAACCTAACCCATGTTGTGCCTTAACCTAACCCATGTTGTGCCTTAACCTAACCCATGTTGTGCCTTAACCTAACCCATGTTGTGCCTTAACCTAACCCATGTTGTGCCTTAACCTAACCCATGTTGTGCCTTAACCTAACCCATGTTGTGCCTTAACCTAACCCACGTTGTGCCTTAACCTAACCCACGTTGTGCCTTAACCTAACCCACGTTGTGCCTTAACCTAACCCATGTTGTGCCTTAACCTAACCCATGTTGTGCCTTAACCTAACCCATGTTGTGCCTTAACCTAACCCATGTTGTGCCTTAACCTAACCCACGTTGTGCCTTAACCTAACCCACGTTGTGCCTTAACCTAACCCACGTTGTGCCTTAACCTAACCCACGTTGTGCCTTAACCTAACCCACGTTGTGCCTTAACCTAACCCACGTTGTGCCTTAACCTAACCCACGTTGTCCCCTAAAGTAACCCACGTTGTCCCCTAACGTAACCCACGTTGTCCCCTAACGTAACCCATGTTGTCGCCTAAACCTGCTCTGTAATTGTTATACGACTCGTTCAATTAGTGTAGTGTTGCCCACCCGCAACCCTCGCAATATAGTTCGCTACTCGCACTGCCCGCTCCCCTGTGTATCGCTTCATGTTAAACACCTTGCAAGTCTTGCTGACTTTCCACATGCTCCTGCTGTACACTGTAATGTGGATGGCAGCAGGACGTACATGCCGCCCCTCCCCACGTCCCCACCTTGCCCCCCTGCCTTCGCAAGCTGGTTGGTGAGAAGTTTGCATGTTCAATGCCCTTCGCATGCGACGTACTCAGGCTACGTTGTGGTGCGGCCTGTGTCAACCGTCCGCTAATGTCGTACGCGTAAACCACAATCTGTACTGCACATTCGTCCTTATGTACCGAATGATACATCGTGGCACATGTGTGACCGTACAACGACTGCGCCCAAAAACGGCGGACCATACAGTGCAAATATTGTGCACGCAGCTACGTGTCGTCTCCCTATGAGAGCTGGATTGCAGTGTGGTACGCCATAGAGACGTGTGGGAGGAACGGACGCCGTGGATGGCGATCAGCATGAGCTGTCTGTTGATGTATTCGGACCTAGTCGTCTCTCCTCACACACCGTGATGGCATGGTGCACCGCGTTCCATATCTGCGACATGCTACAGAGGCCGGTTGACAGTCGTTCGAGCAATGGACATCGCATACGTACGGGGGCCACCTTCCACGTATTGTCTAGGCGTGCACATTTTGTTGCGTGTATGTGGGCAGACGTAGTGTGGCGTGACACCTGACACAGGCATGCAATAATCGTTGAAGTTGCAAATGGCGATGGACGCCTGCGTTTTCTGGTGAAGTTACGCAAATGAACAAATGGTAACCTGTTGTGGTGCGGTTGTTCTCGCTAGGGGTGAATCGGTGATGGCGACGATAGGTTGAGGTACGAACCGGTTGTTCCAGCGATACCCACCATGCCGACGAAACTGAACGGCATCTGGGTGTGAAGCGATACGCGGCGGTGGCTGGGTGGGACCGTCCCCGGCCGGTGAGGGGGCGCCTCCCGGCGTGCTGGCCGCGCGGTGCGTGGGCGCACGCGCTACAGCCGGCTGGTGGGGGCGGCCAGTGGCAGGCGCGCCGGCCGACGGACGCGGCAGGCGTCGCAGCTGCGCGCCGGCGCACCCTGCGCGCGGCGCCGTGCGGCCAAAGTAGGTCCTCGCGGGCCCGGTGCGAAGCGCGGTGGACATCTTCAGTGTGCTGGTCCGATTGAGGACTGTGTGCGTTGAGGATGCGCCGCCGCCCGGCGCTCGGCGCCGCGACGCCGTCTGCTGCTCGGTCGCCCCAGCGGTTCTCGCTGGTGGTTTGTATCGCAGCTGTGCGGATGTGTTGGCGCGTGCGCTGTGCTGGGAGAGTTCGCTTCGGCACCCAAGTGGGGCTTTTGTCCTTCTGTGGCGCTGGCGTTGGAGCTGCCGGTCACCGTAGGTGGCGCGTGTTGTCTCCCGCCGGCAATGCCACGACAGCACGCTCCCGGGCCTCTGTCGGCAGCGGCAAGCTCAGTTGGGAGCACGGGTGGTCGCACCGAAAGCGTCTACTCGCCTAACTCCGGGCGATTGCGCCTCTCTCGAACCCGACCAAGTACTTGGGACGGCGCTGCGCGCCGCCGGGACCTGAGAGGGTTTCGAGGTGTATTGTGCAGGGGAGCTCAGCCTCCTCCTGTTTGCAGAATGATTGAGCGGACGCTTGCGTGTTCGCGCGGGCCCCCGGGACACACTCCCGGGCGGCCGGCTGCTCAGCTCTAGTTGACGCAGCTCCCTGGTTGATCCTGCCAGTAGTCATATGCTTGTCTCAAAGATTAAGCCATGCATGTCTCAGTACAAGCCGCATTAAGGTGAAACCGCGAATGGCTCATTAAATCAGTTATGGTTCCTTAGATCGTACCCACGTTACTTGGATAACTGTGGTAATTCTAGAGCTAATACATGCAAACAGAGTCCCGACCAGAGATGGAAGGGACGCTTTTATTAGATCAAAACCAATCGGTCGGCTCGTCCGGTCCGTTTGCCTTGGTGACTCTGAATAACTTTGGGCTGATCGCACGGTCCTCGTACCGGCGACGCATCTTTCAAATGTCTGCCTTATCAACTGTCGATGGTAGGTTCTGCGCCTACCATGGTTGTAACGGGTAACGGGGAATCAGGGTTCGATTCCGGAGAGGGAGCCTGAGAAACGGCTACCACATCCAAGGAAGGCAGCAGGCGCGCAAATTACCCACTCCCGGCACGGGGAGGTAGTGACGAAAAATAACGATACGGGACTCATCCGAGGCCCCGTAATCGGAATGAGTACACTTTAAATCCTTTAACGAGTATCTATTGGAGGGCAAGTCTGGTGCCAGCAGCCGCGGTAATTCCAGCTCCAATAGCGTATATTAAAGTTGTTGCGGTTAAAAAGCTCGTAGTTGGATTTGTGTCCCACGCTGTTGGTTCACCGCCCGTCGGTGTTTAACTGGCATGTATCGTGGGACGTCCTGCCGGTGGGGCGAGCCGAAGGCGTGCGACCGCCTCGTGCGTGCTCGTGCGTCCCGAGGCGGACCCCGTTGAAATCCTACCAGGGTGCTCTTTATTGAGTGTCTCGGTGGGCCGGCACGTTTACTTTGAACAAATTAGAGTGCTTAAAGCAGGCAAGCCCGCCTGAATACTGTGTGCATGGAATAATGGAATAGGACCTCGGTTCTATTTTGTTGGTTTTCGGAACCCGAGGTAATGATTAATAGGGACAGGCGGGGGCATTCGTATTGCGACGTTAGAGGTGAAATTCTTGGATCGTCGCAAGACGAACAGAAGCGAAAGCATTTGCCAAGTATGTTTTCATTAATCAAGAACGAAAGTTAGAGGTTCGAAGGCGATCAGATACCGCCCTAGTTCTAACCATAAACGATGCCAGCCAGCGATCCGCCGCAGTTCCTCCGATGACTCGGCGGGCAGCCTCCGGGAAACCAAAGCTTTTGGGTTCCGGGGGAAGTATGGTTGCAAAGCTGAAACTTAAAGGAATTGACGGAAGGGCACCACCAGGAGTGGAGCCTGCGGCTTAATTTGACTCAACACGGGAAACCT
>NW_025726921.1:30000-32500 GCF_021461385.2 Schistocerca piceifrons | reverse complement strand
TGTTGTACCTTAACCTAACCTATGTTGTACCTTAACCTAACCTATGTTGTACCTTAACCTAACCTATGTTGTACCTTAACCTAACCTATGTTGTACCTTAACCTAACCTATGTTGTACCTTAACCTAACCTATGTTGTACCTTAACCTAACCTATGTTGTACCTTAACCTAACCTATGTTGTACCTTAACCTAACCTATGTTGTACCTTAACCTAACCTATGTTGTACCTTAACCTAACCTATGTTGTACCTTAACCTAACCCATGTTGTACCTTAACCTAACCCATGTTGTACCTTAACCTAACCCATGTTGTACCTTAACCTAACCCATGTTGTACCTTAACCTAACCCATGTTGTACCTTAACCTAACCCATGTTGTACCTTAACCTAACCCATGTTGTACCTTAACCTAACCCATGTTGTACCTTAACCTAACCCATGTTGTACCTTAACCTAACCCATGTTGTGCCTTAACCTAACCCATGTTGTGCCTTAACCTAACCCATGTTGTGCCTTAACCTAACCCATGTTGTGCCTTAACCTAACCCATGTTGTGCCTTAACCTAACCCATGTTGTGCCTTAACCTAACCCATGTTGTGCCTTAACCTAACCCATGTTGTGCCTTAACCTAACCCACGTTGTGCCTTAACCTAACCCACGTTGTGCCTTAACCTAACCCACGTTGTGCCTTAACCTAACCCATGTTGTGCCTTAACCTAACCCATGTTGTGCCTTAACCTAACCCATGTTGTGCCTTAACCTAACCCATGTTGTGCCTTAACCTAACCCATGTTGTGCCTTAACCTAACCCATGTTGTGCCTTAACCTAACCCATGTTGTGCCTTAACCTAACCCACGTTGTGCCTTAACCTAACCCACGTTGTGCCTTAACCTAACCCACGTTGTGCCTTAACCTAACCCATGTTGTGCCTTAACCTAACCCATGTTGTGCCTTAACCTAACCCACGTTGTGCCTTAACCTAACCCACGTTGTGCCTTAACCTAACCCACGTTGTGCCTTAACCTAACCCACGTTGTGCCTTAACCTAACCCACGTTGTGCCTTAACCTAACCCACGTTGTGCCTTAACCTAACCCACGTTGTGCCTTAACCTAACCCACGTTGTGCCTTAACCTAACCCACGTTGTCCCCTAAAGTAACCCACGTTGTCCCCTAACGTAACCCACGTTGTCCCCTAACGTAACCCATGTTGTCGCCTAAACCTGCTCTGTAATTGTTATACGACTCGTTCAATTAGTGTAGTGTTGCCCACCCGCAACCCTCGCAATATAGTTCGCTACTCGCACTGCCCGCTCCCCTGTGTATCGCTTCATGTTAAACACCTTGCAAGTCTTGCTGACTTTCCACATGCTCCTGCTGTACACTGTAATGTGGATGGCAGCAGGACGTACATGCCGCCCCTCCCCACGTCCCCACCTTGCCCCCCTGCCTTCGCAAGCTGGTTGGTGAGAAGTTTGCATGTTCAATGCCCTTCGCATGCGACGTACTCAGGCTACGTTGTGGTGCGGCCTGTGTCAACCGTCCGCTAATGTCGTACGCGTAAACCACAATCTGTACTGCACATTCGTCCTTATGTACCGAATGATACATCGTGGCACATGTGTGACCGTACAACGACTGCGCCCAAAAACGGCGGACCATACAGTGCAAATATTGTGCACGCAGCTACGTGTCGTCTCCCTATGAGAGCTGGATTGCAGTGTGGTACGCCATAGAGACGTGTGGGAGGAACGGACGCCGTGGATGGCGATCAGCATGAGCTGTCTGTTGATGTATTCGGACCTAGTCGTCTCTCCTCACACACCGTGATGGCATGGTGCACCGCGTTCCATATCTGCGACATGCTACAGAGGCCGGTTGACAGTCGTTCGAGCAATGGACATCGCATACGTACGGGGGCCACCTTCCACGTATTGTCTAGGCGTGCACATTTTGTTGCGTGTATGTGGGCAGACGTAGTGTGGCGTGACACCTGACACAGGCATGCAATAATCGTTGAAGTTGCAAATGGCGATGGACGCCTGCGTTTTCTGGTGAAGTTACGCAAATGAACAAATGGTAACCTGTTGTGGTGCGGTTGTTCTCGCTAGGGGTGAATCGGTGATGGCGACGATAGGTTGAGGTACGAACCGGTTGTTCCAGCGATACCCACCATGCCGACGAAACTGAACGGCATCTGGGTGTGAAGCGATACGCGGCGGTGGCTGGGTGGGACCGTCCCCGGCCGGTGAGGGGGCGCCTCCCGGCGTGCTGGCCGCGCGGTGCGTGGGCGCACGCGCTACAGCCGGCTGGTGGGGGCGGCCAGTGGCAGGCGCGCCGGCCGACGGACGCGGCAGGCGTCGCAGCTGCGCGCCGGCGCACCCTGCGCGCGGCGCCGTGCGGCCAAAGTAGGTCCTCGCGGGCCCGGTGCGAAGCGCGGTGGACATCTTCAGTGTGCTGGTCCGATTGAGGACTGTGTGCGTTGAGGATGCGCCGCC
>NW_025726921.1:15000-20000 GCF_021461385.2 Schistocerca piceifrons | reverse complement strand
ACTAATGTACACAGATGGAACATTTTGGACTGGAACCAGATTACCCGTACACACGGCGCTGATTAGTAATCAATGCAGAGCCATCAAACTACAGCAAATATACACAACTGTCCGTATACATGCTGAAAGAGTCTGCCCACAATGGGAACCACACGTCAGCCAGACACTCTGATCACGCACCACTCTCTGCTTCTAACAGGCGCACATACAATATGTAAGCACCAGCATGGAACAACATCCAGTGCATCTTCTCCGCCACATTACACAATCCACACTATCACAACCAGACCAGGAGGTCCATGCGGAAAATACAATATCCCAGCCTTTCGACATCCACCATTGCGCAGACCAGGCACCAACACCCACACATGTCCTATACAACGGTGCACCCAACATCACAATAGTACCTCCTGTCACAGCGCACAAACAATGACATGAGTCAAAGACACAGGTCTCACACAAGCATAGAATTGGAGCGCCGCCTCTAATAAGCCAAAGGTGCATCCTGACGTGACAAATCTGATCATGTCACAAGCATTCACTTACTATAATCACTATCAACGAACCTGCCGCCCCCGCCCCCCCCCCCCCCCTACACCTTTCCTTACAACAACGTGTAACCTAACCTAACCTAACCTAACCTATGTTGTACCTTAACCTAACCTATGTTGTACCTTAACCTAACCTATGTTGTACCTTAACCTAACCTATGTTGTACCTTAACCTAACCTATGTTGTACCTTAACCTAACCTATGTTGTACCTTAACCTAACCTATGTTGTACCTTAACCTAACCTATGTTGTACCTTAACCTAACCTATGTTGTACCTTAACCTAACCCATGTTGTACCTTAACCTAACCCATGTTGTACCTTAACCTAACCCATGTTGTACCTTAACCTAACCCATGTTGTACCTTAACCTAACCCATGTTGTACCTTAACCTAACCCATGTTGTACCTTAACCTAACCCATGTTGTACCTTAACCTAACCCATGTTGTACCTTAACCTAACCCATGTTGTACCTTAACCTAACCCATGTTGTACCTTAACCTAACCCATGTTGTGCCTTAACCTAACCCATGTTGTGCCTTAACCTAACCCATGTTGTGCCTTAACCTAACCCATGTTGTGCCTTAACCTAACCCATGTTGTGCCTTAACCTAACCCATGTTGTGCCTTAACCTAACCCATGTTGTGCCTTAACCTAACCCATGTTGTGCCTTAACCTAACCCACGTTGTGCCTTAACCTAACCCACGTTGTGCCTTAACCTAACCCACGTTGTGCCTTAACCTAACCCATGTTGTGCCTTAACCTAACCCATGTTGTGCCTTAACCTAACCCATGTTGTGCCTTAACCTAACCCATGTTGTGCCTTAACCTAACCCATGTTGTGCCTTAACCTAACCCATGTTGTGCCTTAACCTAACCCATGTTGTGCCTTAACCTAACCCATGTTGTGCCTTAACCTAACCCACGTTGTGCCTTAACCTAACCCACGTTGTGCCTTAACCTAACCCACGTTGTGCCTTAACCTAACCCATGTTGTGCCTTAACCTAACCCATGTTGTGCCTTAACCTAACCCATGTTGTGCCTTAACCTAACCCATGTTGTGCCTTAACCTAACCCACGTTGTGCCTTAACCTAACCCACGTTGTGCCTTAACCTAACCCACGTTGTGCCTTAACCTAACCCACGTTGTGCCTTAACCTAACCCACGTTGTGCCTTAACCTAACCCACGTTGTGCCTTAACCTAACCCACGTTGTCCCCTAAAGTAACCCACGTTGTCCCCTAACGTAACCCACGTTGTCCCCTAACGTAACCCATGTTGTCGCCTAAACCTGCTCTGTAATTGTTATACGACTCGTTCAATTAGTGTAGTGTTGCCCACCCGCAACCCTCGCAATATAGTTCGCTACTCGCACTGCCCGCTCCCCTGTGTATCGCTTCATGTTAAACACCTTGCAAGTCTTGCTGACTTTCCACATGCTCCTGCTGTACACTGTAATGTGGATGGCAGCAGGACGTACATGCCGCCCCTCCCCACGTCCCCACCTTGCCCCCCTGCCTTCGCAAGCTGGTTGGTGAGAAGTTTGCATGTTCAATGCCCTTCGCATGCGACGTACTCAGGCTACGTTGTGGTGCGGCCTGTGTCAACCGTCCGCTAATGTCGTACGCGTAAACCACAATCTGTACTGCACATTCGTCCTTATGTACCGAATGATACATCGTGGCACATGTGTGACCGTACAACGACTGCGCCCAAAAACGGCGGACCATACAGTGCAAATATTGTGCACGCAGCTACGTGTCGTCTCCCTATGAGAGCTGGATTGCAGTGTGGTACGCCATAGAGACGTGTGGGAGGAACGGACGCCGTGGATGGCGATCAGCATGAGCTGTCTGTTGATGTATTCGGACCTAGTCGTCTCTCCTCACACACCGTGATGGCATGGTGCACCGCGTTCCATATCTGCGACATGCTACAGAGGCCGGTTGACAGTCGTTCGAGCAATGGACATCGCATACGTACGGGGGCCACCTTCCACGTATTGTCTAGGCGTGCACATTTTGTTGCGTGTATGTGGGCAGACGTAGTGTGGCGTGACACCTGACACAGGCATGCAATAATCGTTGAAGTTGCAAATGGCGATGGACGCCTGCGTTTTCTGGTGAAGTTACGCAAATGAACAAATGGTAACCTGTTGTGGTGCGGTTGTTCTCGCTAGGGGTGAATCGGTGATGGCGACGATAGGTTGAGGTACGAACCGGTTGTTCCAGCGATACCCACCATGCCGACGAAACTGAACGGCATCTGGGTGTGAAGCGATACGCGGCGGTGGCTGGGTGGGACCGTCCCCGGCCGGTGAGGGGGCGCCTCCCGGCGTGCTGGCCGCGCGGTGCGTGGGCGCACGCGCTACAGCCGGCTGGTGGGGGCGGCCAGTGGCAGGCGCGCCGGCCGACGGACGCGGCAGGCGTCGCAGCTGCGCGCCGGCGCACCCTGCGCGCGGCGCCGTGCGGCCAAAGTAGGTCCTCGCGGGCCCGGTGCGAAGCGCGGTGGACATCTTCAGTGTGCTGGTCCGATTGAGGACTGTGTGCGTTGAGGATGCGCCGCCGCCCGGCGCTCGGCGCCGCGACGCCGTCTGCTGCTCGGTCGCCCCAGCGGTTCTCGCTGGTGGTTTGTATCGCAGCTGTGCGGATGTGTTGGCGCGTGCGCTGTGCTGGGAGAGTTCGCTTCGGCACCCAAGTGGGGCTTTTGTCCTTCTGTGGCGCTGGCGTTGGAGCTGCCGGTCACCGTAGGTGGCGCGTGTTGTCTCCCGCCGGCAATGCCACGACAGCACGCTCCCGGGCCTCTGTCGGCAGCGGCAAGCTCAGTTGGGAGCACGGGTGGTCGCACCGAAAGCGTCTACTCGCCTAACTCCGGGCGATTGCGCCTCTCTCGAACCCGACCAAGTACTTGGGACGGCGCTGCGCGCCGCCGGGACCTGAGAGGGTTTCGAGGTGTATTGTGCAGGGGAGCTCAGCCTCCTCCTGTTTGCAGAATGATTGAGCGGACGCTTGCGTGTTCGCGCGGGCCCCCGGGACACACTCCCGGGCGGCCGGCTGCTCAGCTCTAGTTGACGCAGCTCCCTGGTTGATCCTGCCAGTAGTCATATGCTTGTCTCAAAGATTAAGCCATGCATGTCTCAGTACAAGCCGCATTAAGGTGAAACCGCGAATGGCTCATTAAATCAGTTATGGTTCCTTAGATCGTACCCACGTTACTTGGATAACTGTGGTAATTCTAGGGCTAATACATGCAAACAGAGTCCCGACCAGAGATGGAAGGGACGCTTTTATTAGATCAAAACCAATCGGTCGGCTCGTCCGGTCCGTTTGCCTTGGTGACTCTGAATAACTTTGGGCTGATCGCACGGTCCTCGTACCGGCGACGCATCTTTCAAATGTCTGCCTTATCAACTGTCGATGGTAGGTTCTGCGCCTACCATGGTTGTAACGGGTAACGGGGAATCAGGGTTCGATTCCGGAGAGGGAGCCTGAGAAACGGCTACCACATCCAAGGAAGGCAGCAGGCGCGCAAATTACCCACTCCCGGCACGGGGAGGTAGTGACGAAAAATAACGATACGGGACTCATCCGAGGCCCCGTAATCGGAATGAGTACACTTTAAATCCTTTAACGAGTATCTATTGGAGGGCAAGTCTGGTGCCAGCAGCCGCGGTAATTCCAGCTCCAATAGCGTATATTAAAGTTGTTGCGGTTAAAAAGCTCGTAGTTGGATTTGTGTCCCACGCTGTTGGTTCACCGCCCGTCGGTGTTTAACTGGCATGTATCGTGGGACGTCCTGCCGGTGGGGCGAGCCGAAGGCGTGCGACCGCCTCGTGCGTGCTCGTGCGTCCCGAGGCGGACCCCGTTGAAATCCTACCAGGGTGCTCTTTATTGAGTGTCTCGGTGGGCCGGCACGTTTACTTTGAACAAATTAGAGTGCTTAAAGCAGGCAAGCCCGCCTGAATACTGTGTGCATGGAATAATGGAATAGGACCTCGGTTCTATTTTGTTGGTTTTCGGAACCCGAGGTAATGATTAATAGGGACAGGCGGGGGCATTCGTATTGCGACGTTAGAGGTGAAATTCTTGGATCGTCGCAAGACGAACAGAAGCGAAAGCATTTGCCAAGTATGTTTTCATTAATCAAGAACGAAAGTTAGAGGTTCGAAGGCGATCAGATACCGCCCTAGTTCTAACCATAAACGATGCCAGCCAGCGATCCGCCGCAGTTCCTCCGATGACTCGGCGGGCAGCCTCCGGGAAACCAAAGCTTTTGGGTTCCGGGGGAAGTATGGTTGCAAAGCTGAAACTTAAAGGAATTGACGGAAGGGCACCACCAGGAGTGGAGCCTGCGGCTTAATTTGACTCAACACGGGAAACCTCACCAGGCCCGGACACCGGAAGGATTGACAGATTGATAGCTCTTTCTTGATTCGGTGGGTGGT
>NW_025726921.1:0-7500 GCF_021461385.2 Schistocerca piceifrons | reverse complement strand
ACCTATGTTGTACCTTAACCTAACCTATGTTGTACCTTAACCTAACCTATGTTGTACCTTAACCTAACCTATGTTGTACCTTAACCTAACCTATGTTGTACCTTAACCTAACCTATGTTGTACCTTAACCTAACCTATGTTGTACCTTAACCTAACCTATGTTGTACCTTAACCTAACCTATGTTGTACCTTAACCTAACCCATGTTGTACCTTAACCTAACCCATGTTGTACCTTAACCTAACCCATGTTGTACCTTAACCTAACCCATGTTGTACCTTAACCTAACCCATGTTGTACCTTAACCTAACCCATGTTGTACCTTAACCTAACCCATGTTGTACCTTAACCTAACCCATGTTGTACCTTAACCTAACCCATGTTGTACCTTAACCTAACCCATGTTGTACCTTAACCTAACCCATGTTGTGCCTTAACCTAACCCATGTTGTGCCTTAACCTAACCCATGTTGTGCCCCTAACCTAACCCATGTTGTGCCCTAACCTAACCCATGTTGTGCCCCTAACCTAACCCATGTTGTGCCCTAACCTAACCCATGTTGTGCCCCTAACCTAACCCATGTTGTGCCCCTAACCTAACCCACGTTGTGCCCTAACCTAACCCACGTTGTGCCCTAACCTAACCCATGTTGTGCCCTTAACCTAACCCATGTTGTGCCTTAACCTAACCCATGTTGTGCCTTAACCTAACCCATGTTGTGCCCTAACCTAACCCATGTTGTGCCCTAACCTAACCCATGTTGTGCCCTTAACCTAACCCATGTTGTGCCTTAACCTAACCCACGTTGTGCCTTAACCTAACCCACGTTGTGCCTTAACCTAACCCATGTTGTCCCCTAACCTAACCCATGTTGTCCCCTAACCTAACCCATGTTGTGCCTTAACCTAACCCATGTTGTCCCCTAACCTAACCCATGTTGTGCCTTAACCTAACCCATGTTGTCCCCTAACCTAACCCATGTTGTCCCCTAACCTAACCCATGTTGTCCCCTAACCTAACCCATGTTGTGCCTTAACCTAACCCATGTTGTGCCTTAACCTAACCCATGTTGTGCCGTAACCTAACCCATGTTGTGCCTTAACCTAACCCATGTTGTGCCTTAACCTAACCCATGTTGTGCCTTAACCTAACCCATGTTGTGCCTTAACCTAACCCATGTTGTGCCTTAACCTAACCCACGTTGTCCCCTAACGTAACCCACGTTGTCCCCTAACGTAACCCACGTTGTCCCCTAACGTAACCCACGTTGTCCCCTAACGTAACCCACGTTGTCCCCTAACGTAACCCACGTTGTCCCCTAACGTAACCCACGTTGTCCCCTAACGTAACCCACGTTGTCGCCTATCGTAACCCACGTTGTCGCCTAAACCTGCTCTGTAATTGTTATACGACTCGTTCAATTAGTGTAGTGTTGCCCACCCGCAACCCTCGCAATATAGTTCGCTACTCGCACTGCCCGCTCCCCTGTGTATCGCTTCATGTTAAACACCTTGCAAGTCTTGCTGACTTTCCACATGCTCCTGCTGTACACTGTAATGTGGATGGCAGCAGGGCGTACATGCCGCCCCCCCCCCCCCCCCACCTCTCCCCACGTCCCCACCTTGCCCCCTGCCTTCGCAAGGTGGTTGGTGACAAGTTTGCATGTTCAATGCCCTTCGCATGCGACGTACGCAGGCTACGTTGTGGTGCGGCCTGTGTCAACTGTCCGCTGATGTCGTACGCGTGAACCACAATCTGTACTGCACATTCGTCCTTATGTACTGAATGATACATCGTGGCACATGTGTGACCGTACAACGACTGCGCCCAAAAACGGCGGACCATACAGTGCAAATATTGTGCACGCAGCTACGTGTCGTCTCCCTATGAGAGCTGGATTGCAGTGTGGTACGCCATAGAGACGTGTGGGAGGAACGGACGCCGTGGATGGCGATCAGCATGAGCTGTCTGTTGATGTATTCGGACCTAGTCGTCTCTCCTCACACACCGTGATGGCATGGTGCAGCGCGTTCCATATCTGCGACATGCTACAGAAGCCGGTTGACAGTCGTTCGAGCAATGGACATCGCATACGTACGGGGGCCACCTTCCACGTATTGTCTAGGCGTGCACATTTTGTTGCGTGTATGTGGGCAGACGTAGTGTGGCGTGACACCTGACACAGGCATGCAATAATGGTTGAAGTTGCAAATGGCGATGGACGCCTACGTTTTCTGGTGAAGTTACGCAAATGAAGAAATGGTAACCCGTTGTGGTGCGGTTGTTCTCGCTAGGGGTGAATCGGTGATGGCGACGATAGGTTGAGGTACTAACCGGTTGTTCCAGCGATACCCACCATGCCGACGAAACTGAACGGCATCTGGGTGTGAAGCGATACGCGGCGGTGGCTGGGTGGGACCGTCCCCGGCCGGTGAGGGGGCGCCTCCCGGCGTGCTGGCCGCGCGGTGCGTGGGCGCACGCGCTACAGCCGGCTGGTGGGGGCGGCCAGTGGCAGGCGCGCCGGCCGACGGACGCGGCAGGCGTCGCAGCTGCGCGCCGGCGCACCCTGCGCGCGGCGCCGTGCGGCCAAAGTAGGTCCTCGCGGGCCCGGTGCGAAGCGCGGTGGACATCTGCAGTGTGCTGGTCCGATTGAGGACTGTGTGCGTTGAGGATGCGCCGCCGCCCGGCGCTCGGCGCCGCGACGCCGTCTGCTGCTCGGTCGCCCCAGCGGTTCTCGCTGGTGGTTTGTATCGCAGCTGTGCGGATGTGTTGGCGTGTGCGCTGTGCTGGGAGAGTTCGCTTCGGCACCCAAGTGGGGCTTTTGTCCTTCTGTGGCGCTGGCGTTGGAGCTGCCGGTCACCGTAGGTGGCGCGTGTTGTCTCCCGCCGGCAATGCCACGACAGCACGCTCCCGGGCCTCTGTCGGCAGCGGCAAGCTCAGTTGGGAGCACGGGTGGTCGCACCGAAAGCGTCTACTCGCCTAACTCCGGGCGATTGCGCCTCTCTCGAACCCGACCAAGTACTTGGGACGGCGCTGCGCGCCGCCGGGACCTGAGAGGGTTTCGAGGTGTATTGTGCAGGGGAGCTCAGCCTCCTCCTGTTTGCAGAATGATTGAGCGGACGCTTGCGTGTTTCGCGCGGGCCCCCGGGACACACTCCCGGGCGGCCGGCTGCTCAGCTCTAGTTGACGCAGCTCCCTGGTTGATCCTGCCAGTAGTCATATGCTTGTCTCAAAGATTAAGCCATGCATGTCTCAGTACAAGCCGCATTAAGGTGAAACCGCGAATGGCTCATTAAATCAGTTATGGTTCCTTAGATCGTACCCACGTTACTTGGATAACTGTGGTAATTCTAGAGCTAATACATGCAAACAGAGTCCCGACCAGAGATGGAAGGGACGCTTTTATTAGATCAAAACCAATCGGTCGGCTCGTCCGGTCCGTTTGCCTTGGTGACTCTGAATAACTTTGGGCTGATCGCACGGTCCTCGTACCGGCGACGCATCTTTCAAATGTCTGCCTTATCAACTGTCGATGGTAGGTTCTGCGCCTACCATGGTTGTAACGGGTAACGGGGAATCAGGGTTCGATTCCGGAGAGGGAGCCTGAGAAACGGCTACCACATCCAAGGAAGGCAGCAGGCGCGCAAATTACCCACTCCCGGCACGGGGAGGTAGTGACGAAAAATAACGATACGGGACTCATCCGAGGCCCCGTAATCGGAATGAGTACACTTTAAATCCTTTAACGAGTATCTATTGGAGGGCAAGTCTGGTGCCAGCAGCCGCGGTAATTCCAGCTCCAATAGCGTATATTAAAGTTGTTGCGGTTAAAAAGCTCGTAGTTGGATTTGTGTCCCACGCTGTTGGTTCACCGCCCGTCGGTGTTTAACTGGCATGTATCGTGGGACGTCCTGCCGGTGGGGCGAGCCGAAGGCGTGCGACCGCCCCGTGCGTGCTCGTGCGTCCCGAGGCGGACCCCGTTGAAATCCTACCAGGGTGCTCTTTATTGAGTGTCTCGGTGGGCCGGCACGTTTACTTTGAACAAATTAGAGTGCTTAAAGCAGGCAAGCCCGCCTGAATACTGTGTGCATGGAATAATGGAATAGGACCTCGGTTCTATTTTGTTGGTTTTCGGAACCCGAGGTAATGATTAATAGGGACAGGCGGGGGCATTCGTATTGCGACGTTAGAGGTGAAATTCTTGGATCGTCGCAAGACGAACAGAAGCGAAAGCATTTGCCAAGTATGTTTTCATTAATCAAGAACGAAAGTTAGAGGTTCGAAGGCGATCAGATACCGCCCTAGTTCTAACCATAAACGATGCCAGCCAGCGATCCGCCGCAGTTCCTCCGATGACTCGGCGGGCAGCCTCCGGGAAACCAAAGCTTTTGGGTTCCGGGGGAAGTATGGTTGCAAAGCTGAAACTTAAAGGAATTGACGGAAGGGCACCACCAGGAGTGGAGCCTGCGGCTTAATTTGACTCAACACGGGAAACCTCACCAGGCCCGGACACCGGAAGGATTGACAGATTGATAGCTCTTTCTTGATTCGGTGGGTGGTGGTGCATGGCCGTTCTTAGTTGGTGGAGCGATTTGTCTGGTTAATTCCGATAACGAACGAGACTCTAGCCTGCTAACTAGTCGCGTGACATCCTTCGTGCTGTCAGCGATTACTTTTCTTCTTAGAGGGACAGGCGGCTTCTAGCCGCACGAGATTGAGCAATAACAGGTCTGTGATGCCCTTAGATGTTCTGGGCCGCACGCGCGCTACACTGAAGGAATCAGCGTGTCTTCCTAGGCCGAAAGGTCGGGGTAACCCGCTGAACCTCCTTCGTGCTAGGGATTGGGGCTTGCAATTGTTCCCCATGAACGAGGAATTCCCAGTAAGCGCGAGTCATAAGCTCGCGTTGATTACGTCCCTGCCCTTTGTACACACCGCCCGTCGCTACTACCGATTGAATGATTTAGTGAGGTCTTCGGACTGGTACGCGGCATTGACTCTGTCGTTGCCGATGCTACCGGAAAGATGACCAAACTTGATCATTTAGAGGAAGTAAAAGTCGTAACAAGGTTTCCGTAGGTGAACCTGCGGAAGGATCATTACCGACTAGACTGCATGTCTTTCGATGTGCGTGTCGTGTCGCGCAACACGCTACCTGTACGGCTCGCAGTAGCCGTGCGCCGCGTGCGGAACCACGCGTGCCTCTCAAAACTAGCGGCAATGTTGTGTGGTACGAGCGCTGAAGCGCTGGAGCGGCTGGCCTGCGGCACCTGGCGCCTGGCGCCGGTTTTGAATGACTTTCGCCCGAGTGCCTGTCCGCTCCGGTGTGGAGCCGTACGACGCCCGTCGGCCGTGAGGCCGTTGGACACAGAACGCTGGAACAGGGGCCGCCACACGCCTCACTCCCGCCTATGCGACCGTCTCGAAAGAGACGGCGGAAACTTGAGAAAAGATCACCCAGGACGGTGGATCACTCGGCTCGTGGGTCGATGAAGAACGCAGCAAATTGCGCGTCGACATGTGAACTGCAGGACACATGAACATCGACGTTTCGAACGCACATTGCGGTCCATGGATTCCGTTCCCGGGCCACGTCTGGCTGAGGGTCGGCTACGTATACTGAAGCGCGCGGCGTTTGCCCCGCTTCGCAGACCTGGGAGTGTCGCGGCCGCCTGTGGGGCCGGCCGCGTCTCCTCAAACGTGCGATGCGCGCCCGTCGCCTGGCGGTTCGCATACCGGTACTTTCTCGGTAGCGTGCACAGCCGGCTGGCGGTGTGGCGTGCGACACCTCGTACAACGACCTCAGAGCAGGCGAGACTACCCGCTGAATTTAAGCATATTACTAAGCGGAGGAAAAGAAACTAACAAGGATTCCCCCAGTAGCGGCGAGCGAACAGGGAAGAGTCCAGCACCGAACCCCGCAGGCTGCCGCCTGTCGTGGCATGTGGTGTTTGGGAGGGTCCACTACCCCGACGCCTCGCGCCGAGCCCAAGTCCAACTTGAATGAGGCCACGGCCCGTAGAGGGTGCCAGGCCCGTAGCGGCCGGTGCGAGCGTCGGCGGGACCTCTCCTTCGAGTCGGGTTGCTTGAGAGTGCAGCTCCAAGTGGGTGGTAAACTCCATCTGAGACTAAATATGACCACGAGACCGATAGCGAACAAGTACCGTGAGGGAAAGTTGAAAAGAACTTTGAAGAGAGAGTTCAAAAGTACGTGAAACCGTTCTGGGGTAAACGTGAGAAGTCCGAAAGGTCGAACGGGTGAGATTCACGCCCATCCGGCCACTGGCCTCCGCCCTCGGCAGATGGGGCCGGCCGCCCGCGCGGAGCAATCCGCGGCGGGGTCGTGTCCGGTTGCCTTTCCACTCGCCGCGGGGTGGGGCCGTTCCGGTGTGCGGTGGGCCGCACTTCTCCCCTAGTAGGACGTCGCGACCCGCTGGGTGCCGGCCTACGGCCCGGGTGCGCAGCCTGTCCTTCCGCGGGCCTCGGTTCGCGTCTGTTGGGCAGAGCCCCGGTGTCCTGGCTGGCTGCCCGGCGGTATATCTGGAGGAGTCGATTCGCCCCTTTGGGCGCTCGGGCTCCCGGCAAGCGCGCGCGGTTCTTCCCGGATGACGGACCTACCTGGCCCGGCCCCGGACCCGCGCCGCTGTTGGCTCGGGATGCTCTCGGGCGGAATAATCGCTCCCGTCAGCGGCGCTTCAGCTTTGGACAATTTCACGACCCGTCTTGAAACACGGACCAAGGAGTCTAACATGTGCGCGAGTCATTGGGCTGTACGAAACCTAAAGGCGTAATGAAAGTGAAGGTCTCGCCTTGCGCGGGCCGAGGGAGGATGGGGCTTCCCCGCCCTTCACGGGGCGGCGGCCTCCGCACTCCCGGGGCGTCTCGTCCTCATTGCGAGGTGAGGCGCACCTAGAGCGTACACGTTGGGACCCGAAAGATGGTGAACTATGCCTGGCCAGGACGAAGTCAGGGGAAACCCTGATGGAGGTCCGTAGCGATTCTGACGTGCAAATCGATCGTCGGAGCTGGGTATAGGGGCGAAAGACTAATCGAACCATCTAGTAGCTGGTTCCCTCCGAAGTTTCCCTCAGGATAGCTGGTGCTCGTACGAGTCTCATCCGGTAAAGCGAATGATTAGAGGCCTTGGGGCCGAAACGACCTCAACCTATTCTCAAACTTTAAATGGGTGAGATCTCCGGCTTGCTTGATATGCTGAAGCCGCGAGCAAACGACTCGGATCGGAGTGCCAAGTGGGCCACTTTTGGTAAGCAGAACTGGCGCTGTGGGATGAACCAAACGCCGAGTTAAGGCGCCCGAATCGACGCTCATGGGAAACCATGAAAGGCGTTGGTTGCTTAAGACAGCAGGACGGTGGCCATGGAAGTCGGAATCCGCTAAGGAGTGTGTAACAACTCACCTGCCGAAGCAACTAGCCCTGAAAATGGATGGCGCTGAAGCGTCGTGCCTATACTCGGCCGTCAGTCTGGCAGTCATGGCCGG
>NW_025726920.1:22500-30000 GCF_021461385.2 Schistocerca piceifrons | reverse complement strand
GGAGAGGTCCCGCCGACGCTCGCACCGGCCGCTACGGGCCTGGCACCCTCTACGGGCCGTGGCCTCATTCAAGTTGGACTTGGGCTCGGCGCGAGGCGTCGGGGTAGTGGACCCTCCCAAACACCACATGCCACGACAGGCGGCAGCCTGCGGGGTTCGGTGCTGGACTCTTCCCTGTTCGCTCGCCGCTACTGGGGGAATCCTTGTTAGTTTCTTTTCCTCCGCTTAGTAATATGCTTAAATTCAGCGGGTAGTCTCGCCTGCTCTGAGGTCGTTGTACGAGGTGTCGCACGCCACACCGCCAGCCGGCTGTGCACGCTACCGAGAAAGTACCGGTATGCGAACCGCCAGGCGACGGGCGCGCATCGCACGTTTGAGGAGACGCGGCCGGCCCCACAGGCGGCCGCGACACTCCCAGGTCTGCGAAGCGGGGCAAACGCCGCGCGCTTCAGTATACGTAGCCGACCCTCAGCCAGACGTGGCCCGGGAACGGAATCCATGGACCGCAATGTGCGTTCGAAACGTCGATGTTCATGTGTCCTGCAGTTCACATGTCGACGCGCAATTTGCTGCGTTCTTCATCGACCCACGAGCCGAGTGATCCACCGTCCTGGGTGATCTTTTCTCAAGTTTCCGCCGTCTCTTTCGAGACGGTCGCATAGGCG
Organism: Schistocerca piceifrons; assembly: GCF_021461385.2. NCBI lineage: Eukaryota > Metazoa > Arthropoda > Insecta > Orthoptera > Acrididae > Schistocerca > Schistocerca piceifrons. The sequence goes on along the minus strand of NW_025726920.1, from coordinate 29,335 downwards.
GGAGTGAGGCGTGTGGCGGCCCCTGTTCCAGCGTTCTGTGTCCAACGGCCTCACGGCCGACGGGCGTCGTACGGCTCCACACCGGAGCGGACAGGCACTCGGGCGAAAGTCATTCAAAACCGGCGCCAGGCGCCAGGTGCCGCAGGCCAGCCGCTCCAGCGCTTCAGCGCTCGTACCACACAACATTGCCGCTAGTTTTGAGAGGCACGCGTGGTTCCGCACGCGGCGCACGGCTACTGCGAGCCGTACAGGTAGCGTGTTGCGCGACACGACACGCACATCGAAAGACATGCAGTCTAGTCGGTAATGATCCTTCCGCAGGTTCACCTACGGAAACCTTGTTACGACTTTTACTTCCTCTAAATGATCAAGTTTGGTCATCTTTCCGGTAGCATCGGCAACGACAGAGTCAATGCCGCGTACCAGTCCGAAGACCTCACTAAATCATTCAATCGGTAGTAGCGACGGGCGGTGTGTACAAAGGGCAGGGACGTAATCAACGCGAGCTTATGACTCGCGCTTACTGGGAATTCCTCGTTCATGGGGAACAATTGCAAGCCCCAATCCCTAGCACGAAGGAGGTTCAGCGGGTTACCCCGACCTTTCGGCCTAGGAAGACACGCTGATTCCTTCAGTGTAGCGCGCGTGCGGCCCAGAACATCTAAGGGCATCACAGACCTGTTATTGCTCAATCTCGTGCGGCTAGAAGCCGCCTGTCCCTCTAAGAAGAAAAGTAATCGCTGACAGCACGAAGGATGTCACGCGACTAGTTAGCAGGCTAGAGTCTCGTTCGTTATCGGAATTAACCAGACAAATCGCTCCACCAACTAAGAACGGCCATGCACCACCACCCACCGAATCAAGAAAGAGCTATCAATCTGTCAATCCTTCCGGTGTCCGGGCCTGGTGAGGTTTCCCGTGTTGAGTCAAATTAAGCCGCAGGCTCCACTCCTGGTGGTGCCCTTCCGTCAATTCCTTTAAGTTTCAGCTTTGCAACCATACTTCCCCCGGAACCCAAAAGCTTTGGTTTCCCGGAGGCTGCCCGCCGAGTCATCGGAGGAACTGCGGCGGATCGCTGGCTGGCATCGTTTATGGTTAGAACTAGGGCGGTATCTGATCGCCTTCGAACCTCTAACTTTCGTTCTTGATTAATGAAAACATACTTGGCAAATGCTTTCGCTTCTGTTCGTCTTGCGACGATCCAAGAATTTCACCTCTAACGTCGCAATACGAATGCCCCCGCCTGTCCCTATTAATCATTACCTCGGGTTCCGAAAACCAACAAAATAGAACCGAGGTCCTATTCCATTATTCCATGCACACAGTATTCAGGCGGGCTTGCCTGCTTTAAGCACTCTAATTTGTTCAAAGTAAACGTGCCGGCCCACCGAGACACTCAATAAAGAGCACCCTGGTAGGATTTCAACGGGGTCCGCCTCGGGACGCACGAGCACGCACGGGGCGGTCGCACGCCTTCGGCTCGCCCCACCGGCAGGACGTCCCACGATACATGCCAGTTAAACACCGACGGGCGGTGAACCAACAGCGTGGGACACAAATCCAACTACGAGCTTTTTAACCGCAACAACTTTAATATACGCTATTGGAGCTGGAATTACCGCGGCTGCTGGCACCAGACTTGCCCTCCAATAGATACTCGTTAAAGGATTTAAAGTGTACTCATTCCGATTACGGGGCCTCGGATGAGTCCCGTATCGTTATTTTTCGTCACTACCTCCCCGTGCCGGGAGTGGGTAATTTGCGCGCCTGCTGCCTTCCTTGGATGTGGTAGCCGTTTCTCAGGCTCCCTCTCCGGAATCGAACCCTGATTCCCCGTTACCCGTTACAACCATGGTAGGCGCAGAACCTACCATCGACAGTTGATAAGGCAGACATTTGAAAGATGCGTCGCCGGTACGAGGACCGTGCGATCAGCCCAAAGTTATTCAGAGTCACCAAGGCAAACGGACCGGACGAGCCGACCGATTGGTTTTGATCTAATAAAAGCGTCCCTTCCATCTCTGGTCGGGACTCTGTTTGCATGTATTAGCTCTAGAATTACCACAGTTATCCAAGTAACGTGGGTACGATCTAAGGAACCATAACTGATTTAATGAGCCATTCGCGGTTTCACCTTAATGCGGCTTGTACTGAGACATGCATGGCTTAATCTTTGAGACAAGCATATGACTACTGGCAGGATCAACCAGGGAGCTGCGTCAACTAGAGCTGAGCAGCCGGCCGCCCGGGAGTGTGTCCCGGGGGCCCGCGCGAACACGCAAGCGTCCGCTCAATCATTCTGCAAACAGGAGGAGGCTGAGCTCCCCTGCACAATACACCTCGAAACCCTCTCAGGTCCCGGCGGCGCGCAGCGCCGTCCCAAGTACTTGGTCGGGTTCGAGAGAGGCGCAATCGCCCGGAGTTAGGCGAGTAGACGCTTTCGGTGCGACCACCCGTGCTCCCAACTGAGCTTGCCGCTGCCGACAGAGGCCCGGGAGCGTGCTGTCGTGGCATTGCCGGCGGGAGACAACACGCGCCACCTACGGTGACCGGCAGCTCCAACGCCAGCGCCACAGAAGGACAAAAGCCCCACTTGGGTGCCGAAGCGAACTCTCCCAGCACAGCGCACACGCCAACACATCCGCACAGCTGCGATACAAACCACCAGCGAGAACCGCTGGGGCGACCGAGCAGCAGACGGCGTCGCGGCGCCGAGCGCCGGGCGGCGGCGCATCCTCAACGCACACAGTCCTCAATCGGACCAGCACACTGCAGATGTCCACCGCGCTTCGCACCGGGCCCGCGAGGACCTACTTTGGCCGCACGGCGCCGCGCGCAGGGTGCGCCGGCGCGCAGCTGCGACGCCTGCCGCGTCCGTCGGCCGGCGCGCCTGCCACTGGCCGCCCCCACCAGCCGGCTGTAGCGCGTGCGCCCACGCACCGCGCGGCCAGCACGCCGGGAGGCGCCCCCTCACCGGCCGGGGACGGTCCCACCCAGCCACCGCCGCGTATCGCTTCACACCCAGATGCCGTTCAGTTTCGTCGGCATGGTGGGTATCGCTGGAACAACCGGTTAGTACCTCAACCTATCGTCGCCATCACCGATTCACCCCTAGCGAGAACAACCGCACCACAACGGGTTACCATTTCTTCATTTGCGTAACTTCACCAGAAAACGTAGGCGTCCATCGCCATTTGCAACTTCAACCATTATTGCATGCCTGTGTCAGGTGTCACGCCACACTACGTCTGCCCACATACACGCAACAAAATGTGCACGCCTAGACAATACGTGGAAGGTGGCCCCCGTACGTATGCGATGTCCATTGCTCGAACGACTGTCAACCGGCTTCTGTAGCATGTCGCAGATATGGAACGCGCTGCACCATGCCATCACGGTGTGTGAGGAGAGACGACTAGGTCCGAATACATCAACAGACAGCTCATGCTGATCGCCATCCACGGCGTCCGTTCCTCCCACACGTCTCTATGGCGTACCACACTGCAATCCAGCTCTCATAGGGAGACGACACGTAGCTGCGTGCACAATATTTGCACTGTATGGTCCGCCGTTTTTGGGCGCAGTCGTTGTACGGTCACACATGTGCCACGATGTATCATTCAGTACATAAGGACGAATGTGCAGTACAGATTGTGGTTCACGCGTACGACATCAGCGGACAGTTGACACAGGCCGCACCACAACGTAGCCTGCGTACGTCGCATGCGAAGGGCATTGAACATGCAAACTTGTCACCAACCACCTTGCGAAGGCAGGGGGCAAGGTGGGGACGTGGGGAGAGGTGGGGGGGGGGGGGGGGGCGGCATGTACGCCCTGCTGCCATCCACATTACAGTGTACAGCAGGAGCATGTGGAAAGTCAGCAAGACTTGCAAGGTGTTTAACATGAAGCGATACACAGGGGAGCGGGCAGTGCGAGTAGCGAACTATATTGCGAGGGTTGCGGGTGGGCAACACTACACTAATTGAACGAGTCGTATAACAATTACAGAGCAGGTTTAGGCGACAACGTGGGTTACGATAGGCGACAACGTGGGTTACGTTAGGGGACAACGTGGGTTACGTTAGGGGACAACGTGGGTTACGTTAGGGGACAACGTGGGTTACGTTAGGGGACAACGTGGGTTACGTTAGGGGACAACGTGGGTTAGGTTAAGGCACAACATGGGTTAGGTTAAGGCACAACATGGGTTAGGTTAAGGCACAACATGGGTTAGGTTAAGGCACAACATGGGTTAGGTTAAGGCACAACATGGGTTAGGTTACGGCACAACATGGGTTAGGTTAAGGCACAACATGGGTTAGGTTAGGGGACAACATGGGTTAGGTTAGGGGACAACATGGGTTAGGTTAAGGCACAACATGGGTTAGGTTAAGGCACAACATGGGTTAGGTTAGGGGACAACATGGGTTAGGTTAGGGCACAACATGGGTTAGGTTAGGGGACAACATGGGTTAGGTTAGGGGACAACATGGGTTAGGTTAGGGGACAACATGGGTTAGGTTAGGGGACAACATGGGTTAGGTTAGGGGACAACATGGGTTAGGTTAGGGGACAACATGGGTTAGGTTAGGGGACAACATGGGTTAGGTTAAGGCACAACATGGGTTAGGTTAGGGGACAACATGGGTTAGGTTAGGGGACAACATGGGTTAGGTTAGGGGACAACATGGGTTAGGTTAGGGGACAACATGGGTTAGGTTAAGGCACAACATGGGTTAGGTTAGGGCACAACATGGGTTAGGTTAGGGCACAACATGGGTTAGGTTAGGGCACAACATGGGTTAGGTTAGGGGACAACATGGGTTAGGTTAGGGGACAACATGGGTTAGGTTAGGGGACAACATGGGTTAGGTTAGGGGACAACATGGGTTAGGTTAGGGGACAACATGGGTTAGGTTAGGGGACAACATGGGTTAGGTTAGGGGACAACATGGGTTAGGTTAGGGGACAACATGGGTTAGGTTAGGGGACAACATGGGTTAGGTTAGGGGACAACATGGGTTAGGTTAAGGCACAACATGGGTTAGGTTAAGGCACAACATGGGTTAGGTTAGGGGACAACATGGGTTAGGTTAGGGGACAACATGGGTTAGGTTAGGGGACAACATGGGTTAGGTTAAGGCACAACATGGGTTAGGTTAGGGGACAACATGGGTTAGGTTAAGGCACAACATGGGTTAGGTTAGGGGACAACATGGGTTAGGTTAGGGGACAACATGGGTTAGGTTAAGGCACAACATGGGTTAGGTTAAGGCACAACATGGGTTAGGTTAAGGCACAACATGGGTTAGGTTAGGGGACAACATGGGTTAGGTTAGGGGACAACTTGGGTTAGGTTAGGGGACAACATGGGTTAGGTTAAGGCACAACATGGGTTAGGTTAAGGCACAACATGGGTTAGGTTAGGGGACAACATGGGTTAGGTTAGGGGACAACATGGGTTAGGTTAGGGGACAACATGGGTTAGGTTAAGGCACAACATGGGTTAGGTTAGGGGACAACATGGGTTAGGTTAAGGCACAACATGGGTTAGGTTAGGGGACAACATGGGTTAGGTTAGGGGACAACATGGGTTAGGTTAAGGCACAACATGGGTTAGGTTAAGGCACAACATGGGTTAGGTTAAGGGACAACATGGGTTAGGTTAGGGGACAACTTGGGTTAGGTTAGGGGACAACATGGGTTAGGTTAAGGCACAACATGGGTTAGGTTAAGGCACAACATGGGTTAGGTTAAGGTACAACATGGGTTAGGTTAAGGTACAACATGGGTTAGGTTAGGTTACACGTTGTTGTAAGGAAAGGTGTGGGGGGGGGGGGGGGGGCGGGGCGGCAGGTTCGTTGATAGTGATTATAGTAAGTGAATGCTTGTGACATGATGAGATTTGTCACGTCAGGATGCACCTTTGGCTTATTAGAGGCGGCGCTCCAATTCTATGCTTGTGTCAGACCTGTGTCTTTGACTCATGTCATTGTTTGTGCGCTGTGACAGGAGGTACTATTGTGATGTTGGGTGCACCGTTGTATAGGACATGTGTGGGTGTTGGTGCCTTATCTGCGCAATGGTGGATGTCGAAAGGGTGGGATATTCTATTTTCCGCATGGACCTCCTGGTCTGGTTGTGATAGTGTGGATTGTGTAATGTGGCGGAGAGGATGCACTGGATGTTGTTCCATGCTGGTGCTTACATATTGTATGTGCGCCTGTTAGAAGCAGAGAGTGGTGCGTGATCAGAGTGTCTGGCTGACGTGTGGTTCCCATTGTGGGCAGACTCTTTCAGCATGTATACGGACAGTTGTATATATTTTCTGTAGTTTGATGGCTCTGCATTGATTACTAATCAGCGCCGTGTGTACGGGTAATCTGGTTCCAGTCCACAATGTTCTATCTGTGTACATTAGTGACAAAGACTCCCCCCATGCAGTGGGGCTCGGTCTGTTATAACTCTTCCGCGTAATATATTTGCCCCACGTTTTTGCGAGTGCGAGTGCGAGTGCAACGCGCATGGGGACCGACATGCTGATGGCTCGGTATCGGACGCCGTACAGTGAGCAACGCGATCGCGTCTCTCGCTCGTAAGTGGTACAGGTCGCGGCTCATGTATAGGGACAGCGGGAATGTCGCATATTGGAAATAACTCTTCATGAAACGCAAGTTATAGGGGTGGATTGCACTTTACGAGTGCGGGAAACGTCCGCCGTTCATCCGCTGGAGGTGCGCGTTTGGCGGTTGGGGTGGTCCACGAACGGGTGCGGGTGGAGTCATTGCCGGTCCACGGCTTCGTGCGGCAGAGCCACTGGAGAATGGGTGCT
>NW_025726920.1:10000-15000 GCF_021461385.2 Schistocerca piceifrons | reverse complement strand
AAACGGACCGGACGAGCCGACCGATTGGTTTTGATCTAATAAAAGCGTCCCTTCCATCTCTGGTCGGGACTCTGTTTGCATGTATTAGCTCTAGAATTACCACAGTTATCCAAGTAACGTGGGTACGATCTAAGGAACCATAACTGATTTAATGAGCCATTCGCGGTTTCACCTTAATGCGGCTTGTACTGAGACATGCATGGCTTAATCTTTGAGACAAGCATATGACTACTGGCAGGATCAACCAGGGAGCTGCGTCAACTAGAGCTGAGCAGCCGGCCGCCCGGGAGTGTGTCCCGGGGGCCCGCGCGAACACGCAAGCGTCCGCTCAATCATTCTGCAAACAGGAGGAGGCTGAGCTCCCCTGCACAATACACCTCGAAACCCTCTCAGGTCCCGGCGGCGCGCAGCGCCGTCCCAAGTACTTGGTCGGGTTCGAGAGAGGCGCAATCGCCCGGAGTTAGGCGAGTAGACGCTTTCGGTGCGACCACCCGTGCTCCCAACTGAGCTTGCCGCTGCCGACAGAGGCCCGGGAGCGTGCTGTCGTGGCATTGCCGGCGGGAGACAACACGCGCCACCTACGGTGACCGGCAGCTCCAACGCCAGCGCCACAGAAGGACAAAAGCCCCACTTGGGTGCCGAAGCGAACTCTCCCAGCACAGCGCACACGCCAACACATCCGCACAGCTGCGATACAAACCACCAGCGAGAACCGCTGGGGCGACCGAGCAGCAGACGGCGTCGCGGCGCCGAGCGCCGGGCGGCGGCGCATCCTCAACGCACACAGTCCTCAATCGGACCAGCACACTGCAGATGTCCACCGCGCTTCGCACCGGGCCCGCGAGGACCTACTTTGGCCGCACGGCGCCGCGCGCAGGGTGCGCCGGCGCGCAGCTGCGACGCCTGCCGCGTCCGTCGGCCGGCGCGCCTGCCACTGGCCGCCCCCACCAGCCGGCTGTAGCGCGTGCGCCCACGCACCGCGCGGCCAGCACGCCGGGAGGCGCCCCCTCACCGGCCGGGGACGGTCCCACCCAGCCACCGCCGCGTATCGCTTCACACCCAGATGCCGTTCAGTTTCGTCGGCATGGTGGGTATCGCTGGAACAACCGGTTAGTACCTCAACCTATCGTCGCCATCACCGATTCACCCCTAGCGAGAACAACCGCACCACAACGGGTTACCATTTCTTCATTTGCGTAACTTCACCAGAAAACGTAGGCGTCCATCGCCATTTGCAACTTCAACCATTATTGCATGCCTGTGTCAGGTGTCACGCCACACTACGTCTGCCCACATACACGCAACAAAATGTGCACGCCTAGACAATACGTGGAAGGTGGCCCCCGTACGTATGCGATGTCCATTGCTCGAACGACTGTCAACCGGCTTCTGTAGCATGTCGCAGATATGGAACGCGCTGCACCATGCCATCACGGTGTGTGAGGAGAGACGACTAGGTCCGAATACATCAACAGACAGCTCATGCTGATCGCCATCCACGGCGTCCGTTCCTCCCACACGTCTCTATGGCGTACCACACTGCAATCCAGCTCTCATAGGGAGACGACACGTAGCTGCGTGCACAATATTTGCACTGTATGGTCCGCCGTTTTTGGGCGCAGTCGTTGTACGGTCACACATGTGCCACGATGTATCATTCAGTACATAAGGACGAATGTGCAGTACAGATTGTGGTTCACGCGTACGACATCAGCGGACAGTTGACACAGGCCGCACCACAACGTAGCCTGCGTACGTCGCATGCGAAGGGCATTGAACATGCAAACTTGTCACCAACCACCTTGCGAAGGCAGGGGGCAAGGTGGGGACGTGGGGAGAGGTGGGGGGGGGGGGGGGGGCGGCATGTACGCCCTGCTGCCATCCACATTACAGTGTACAGCAGGAGCATGTGGAAAGTCAGCAAGACTTGCAAGGTGTTTAACATGAAGCGATACACAGGGGAGCGGGCAGTGCGAGTAGCGAACTATATTGCGAGGGTTGCGGGTGGGCAACACTACACTAATTGAACGAGTCGTATAACAATTACAGAGCAGGTTTAGGCGACAACGTGGGTTACGATAGGCGACAACGTGGGTTACGTTAGGGGACAACGTGGGTTACGTTAGGGGACAACGTGGGTTACGTTAGGGGACAACGTGGGTTACGTTAGGGGACAACGTGGGTTACGTTAGGGGACAACGTGGGTTACGTTAGGGGACAACGTGGGTTACGTTAGGGGACAACGTGGGTTAGGTTAAGGCACAACATGGGTTAGGTTAAGGCACAACATGGGTTAGGTTAAGGCACAACATGGGTTAGGTTAAGGCACAACATGGGTTAGGTTAAGGCACAACATGGGTTAGGTTACGGCACAACATGGGTTAGGTTAAGGCACAACATGGGTTAGGTTAGGGGACAACATGGGTTAGGTTAGGGGACAACATGGGTTAGGTTAAGGCACAACATGGGTTAGGTTAAGGCACAACATGGGTTAGGTTAGGGGACAACATGGGTTAGGTTAGGGCACAACATGGGTTAGGTTAGGGGACAACATGGGTTAGGTTAGGGGACAACATGGGTTAGGTTAGGGGACAACATGGGTTAGGTTAGGGGACAACATGGGTTAGGTTAGGGGACAACATGGGTTAGGTTAGGGGACAACATGGGTTAGGTTAGGGGACAACATGGGTTAGGTTAAGGCACAACATGGGTTAGGTTAGGGGACAACATGGGTTAGGTTAGGGGACAACATGGGTTAGGTTAGGGGACAACATGGGTTAGGTTAGGGGACAACATGGGTTAGGTTAAGGCACAACATGGGTTAGGTTAGGGCACAACATGGGTTAGGTTAGGGCACAACATGGGTTAGGTTAGGGCACAACATGGGTTAGGTTAGGGGACAACATGGGTTAGGTTAGGGGACAACATGGGTTAGGTTAGGGGACAACATGGGTTAGGTTAGGGGACAACATGGGTTAGGTTAGGGGACAACATGGGTTAGGTTAGGGGACAACATGGGTTAGGTTAGGGGACAACATGGGTTAGGTTAGGGGACAACATGGGTTAGGTTAGGGGACAACATGGGTTAGGTTAGGGGACAACATGGGTTAGGTTAAGGCACAACATGGGTTAGGTTAAGGCACAACATGGGTTAGGTTAGGGGACAACATGGGTTAGGTTAGGGGACAACATGGGTTAGGTTAGGGGACAACATGGGTTAGGTTAAGGCACAACATGGGTTAGGTTAGGGGACAACATGGGTTAGGTTAAGGCACAACATGGGTTAGGTTAGGGGACAACATGGGTTAGGTTAGGGGACAACATGGGTTAGGTTAAGGCACAACATGGGTTAGGTTAAGGCACAACATGGGTTAGGTTAAGGCACAACATGGGTTAGGTTAGGGGACAACATGGGTTAGGTTAGGGGACAACTTGGGTTAGGTTAGGGGACAACATGGGTTAGGTTAAGGCACAACATGGGTTAGGTTAAGGCACAACATGGGTTAGGTTAGGGGACAACATGGGTTAGGTTAGGGGACAACATGGGTTAGGTTAGGGGACAACATGGGTTAGGTTAAGGCACAACATGGGTTAGGTTAGGGGACAACATGGGTTAGGTTAAGGCACAACATGGGTTAGGTTAGGGGACAACATGGGTTAGGTTAGGGGACAACATGGGTTAGGTTAAGGCACAACATGGGTTAGGTTAAGGCACAACATGGGTTAGGTTAAGGGACAACATGGGTTAGGTTAGGGGACAACTTGGGTTAGGTTAGGGGACAACATGGGTTAGGTTAAGGCACAACATGGGTTAGGTTAAGGCACAACATGGGTTAGGTTAAGGTACAACATGGGTTAGGTTAAGGTACAACATGGGTTAGGTTAGGTTACACGTTGTTGTAAGGAAAGGTGTGGGGGGGGGGGGGGGGGCGGGGCGGCAGGTTCGTTGATAGTGATTATAGTAAGTGAATGCTTGTGACATGATGAGATTTGTCACGTCAGGATGCACCTTTGGCTTATTAGAGGCGGCGCTCCAATTCTATGCTTGTGTCAGACCTGTGTCTTTGACTCATGTCATTGTTTGTGCGCTGTGACAGGAGGTACTATTGTGATGTTGGGTGCACCGTTGTATAGGACATGTGTGGGTGTTGGTGCCTTATCTGCGCAATGGTGGATGTCGAAAGGGTGGGATATTCTATTTTCCGCATGGACCTCCTGGTCTGGTTGTGATAGTGTGGATTGTGTAATGTGGCGGAGAGGATGCACTGGATGTTGTTCCATGCTGGTGCTTACATATTGTATGTGCGCCTGTTAGAAGCAGAGAGTGGTGCGTGATCAGAGTGTCTGGCTGACGTGTGGTTCCCATTGTGGGCAGACTCTTTCAGCATGTATACGGACAGTTGTATATATTTTCTGTAGTTTGATGGCTCTGCATTGATTACTAATCAGCGCCGTGTGTACGGGTAATCTGGTTCCAGTCCACAATGTTCTATCTGTGTACATTAGTGACAAAGACTCCCCCCATGCAGTGGGGCTCGGTCTGTTATAACTCTTCCGCGTAATATATTTGCCCCACGTTTTTGCGAGTGCGAGTGCGAGTGCAACGCGCATGGGGACCGACATGCTGATGGCTCGGTATCGGACGCCGTACAGTGAGCAACGCGATCGCGTCTCTCGCTCGTAAGTGGTACAGGTCGCGGCTCATGTATAGGGACAGCGGGAATGTCGCATATTGGAAATAACTCTTCATGAAACGCAAGTTATAGGGGTGGATTGCACTTTACGAGTGCGGGAAACGTCCGCCGTTCATCCGCTGGAGGTGCGCGTTTGGCGGTTGGGGTGGTCCACGAACGGGTGCGGGTGGAGTCATTGCCGGTCCACGGCTTCGTGCGGCAGAGCCACTGGAGAATGGGTGCTATGGTCGACAGAGGCTGCAGGCTTTGTGGGTGGCGTCGAAAGGCGGGCACTGTGGCGCCATCGCTGTCTTAGTCGGCTTGGCG
>NW_025726920.1:0-5000 GCF_021461385.2 Schistocerca piceifrons | reverse complement strand
TTCTTTTCCTCCGCTTAGTAATATGCTTAAATTCAGCGGGTAGTCTCGCCTGCTCTGAGGTCGTTGTACGAGGTGTCGCACGCCACACCGCCAGCCGGCTGTGCACGCTACCGAGAAAGTACCGGTATGCGAACCGCCAGGCGACGGGCGCGCATCGCACGTTTGAGGAGACGCGGCCGGCCCCACAGGCGGCCGCGACACTCCCAGGTCTGCGAAGCGGGGCAAACGCCGCGCGCTTCAGTATACGTAGCCGACCCTCAGCCAGACGTGGCCCGGGAACGGAATCCATGGACCGCAATGTGCGTTCGAAACGTCGATGTTCATGTGTCCTGCAGTTCACATGTCGACGCGCAATTTGCTGCGTTCTTCATCGACCCACGAGCCGAGTGATCCACCGTCCTGGGTGATCTTTTCTCAAGTTTCCGCCGTCTCTTTCGAGACGGTCGCATAGGCGGGAGTGAGGCGTGTGGCGGCCCCTGTTCCAGCGTTCTGTGTCCAACGGCCTCACGGCCGACGGGCGTCGTACGGCTCCACACCGGAGCGGACAGGCACTCGGGCGAAAGTCATTCAAAACCGGCGCCAGGCGCCAGGTGCCGCAGGCCAGCCGCTCCAGCGCTTCAGCGCTCGTACCACACAACATTGCCGCTAGTTTTGAGAGGCACGCGTGGTTCCGCACGCGGCGCACGGCTACTGCGAGCCGTACAGGTAGCGTGTTGCGCGACACGACACGCACATCGAAAGACATGCAGTCTAGTCGGTAATGATCCTTCCGCAGGTTCACCTACGGAAACCTTGTTACGACTTTTACTTCCTCTAAATGATCAAGTTTGGTCATCTTTCCGGTAGCATCGGCAACGACAGAGTCAATGCCGCGTACCAGTCCGAAGACCTCACTAAATCATTCAATCGGTAGTAGCGACGGGCGGTGTGTACAAAGGGCAGGGACGTAATCAACGCGAGCTTATGACTCGCGCTTACTGGGAATTCCTCGTTCATGGGAACAATTGCAAGCCCCAATCCCTAGCACGAAGGAGGTTCAGCGGGTTACCCCGACCTTTCGGCCTAGGAAGACACGCTGATTCCTTCAGTGTAGCGCGCGTGCGGCCCAGAACATCTAAGGGCATCACAGACCTGTTATTGCTCAATCTCGTGCGGCTAGAAGCCGCCTGTCCCTCTAAGAAGAAAAGTAATCGCTGACAGCACGAAGGATGTCACGCGACTAGTTAGCAGGCTAGAGTCTCGTTCGTTATCGGAATTAACCAGACAAATCGCTCCACCAACTAAGAACGGCCATGCACCACCACCCACCGAATCAAGAAAGAGCTATCAATCTGTCAATCCTTCCGGTGTCCGGGCCTGGTGAGGTTTCCCGTGTTGAGTCAAATTAAGCCGCAGGCTCCACTCCTGGTGGTGCCCTTCCGTCAATTCCTTTAAGTTTCAGCTTTGCAACCATACTTCCCCCGGAACCCAAAAGCTTTGGTTTCCCGGAGGCTGCCCGCCGAGTCATCGGAGGAACTGCGGCGGATCGCTGGCTGGCATCGTTTATGGTTAGAACTAGGGCGGTATCTGATCGCCTTCGAACCTCTAACTTTCGTTCTTGATTAATGAAAACATACTTGGCAAATGCTTTCGCTTCTGTTCGTCTTGCGACGATCCAAGAATTTCACCTCTAACGTCGCAATACGAATGCCCCCGCCTGTCCCTATTAATCATTACCTCGGGTTCCGAAAACCAACAAAATAGAACCGAGGTCCTATTCCATTATTCCATGCACACAGTATTCAGGCGGGCTTGCCTGCTTTAAGCACTCTAATTTGTTCAAAGTAAACGTGCCGGCCCACCGAGACACTCAATAAAGAGCACCCTGGTAGGATTTCAACGGGGTCCGCCTCGGGACGCACGAGCACGCACGGGGCGGTCGCACGCCTTCGGCTCGCCCCACCGGCAGGACGTCCCACGATACATGCCAGTTAAACACCGACGGGCGGTGAACCAACAGCGTGGGACACAAATCCAACTACGAGCTTTTTAACCGCAACAACTTTAATATACGCTATTGGAGCTGGAATTACCGCGGCTGCTGGCACCAGACTTGCCCTCCAATAGATACTCGTTAAAGGATTTAAAGTGTACTCATTCCGATTACGGGGCCTCGGATGAGTCCCGTATCGTTATTTTTCGTCACTACCTCCCCGTGCCGGGAGTGGGTAATTTGCGCGCCTGCTGCCTTCCTTGGATGTGGTAGCCGTTTCTCAGGCTCCCTCTCCGGAATCGAACCCTGATTCCCCGTTACCCGTTACAACCATGGTAGGCGCAGAACCTACCATCGACAGTTGATAAGGCAGACATTTGAAAGATGCGTCGCCGGTACGAGGACCGTGCGATCAGCCCAAAGTTATTCAGAGTCACCAAGGCAAACGGACCGGACGAGCCGACCGATTGGTTTTGATCTAATAAAAGCGTCCCTTCCATCTCTGGTCGGGACTCTGTTTGCATGTATTAGCTCTAGAATTACCACAGTTATCCAAGTAACGTGGGTACGATCTAAGGAACCATAACTGATTTAATGAGCCATTCGCGGTTTCACCTTAATGCGGCTTGTACTGAGACATGCATGGCTTAATCTTTGAGACAAGCATATGACTACTGGCAGGATCAACCAGGGAGCTGCGTCAACTAGAGCTGAGCAGCCGGCCGCCCGGGAGTGTGTCCCGGGGGCCCGCGCGAACACGCAAGCGTCCGCTCAATCATTCTGCAAACAGGAGGAGGCTGAGCTCCCCTGCACAATACACCTCGAAACCCTCTCAGGTCCCGGCGGCGCGCAGCGCCGTCCCAAGTACTTGGTCGGGTTCGAGAGAGGCGCAATCGCCCGGAGTTAGGCGAGTAGACGCTTTCGGTGCGACCACCCGTGCTCCCAACTGAGCTTGCCGCTGCCGACAGAGGCCCGGGAGCGTGCTGTCGTGGCATTGCCGGCGGGAGACAACACGCGCCACCTACGGTGACCGGCAGCTCCAACGCCAGCGCCACAGAAGGACAAAAGCCCCACTTGGGTGCCGAAGCGAACTCTCCCAGCACAGCGCACACGCCAACACATCCGCACAGCTGCGATACAAACCACCAGCGAGAACCGCTGGGGCGACCGAGCAGCAGACGGCGTCGCGGCGCCGAGCGCCGGGCGGCGGCGCATCCTCAACGCACACAGTCCTCAATCGGACCAGCACACTGCAGATGTCCACCGCGCTTCGCACCGGGCCCGCGAGGACCTACTTTGGCCGCACGGCGCCGCGCGCAGGGTGCGCCGGCGCGCAGCTGCGACGCCTGCCGCGTCCGTCGGCCGGCGCGCCTGCCACTGGCCGCCCCCACCAGCCGGCTGTAGCGCGTGCGCCCACGCACCGCGCGGCCAGCACGCCGGGAGGCGCCCCCTCACCGGCCGGGGACGGTCCCACCCAGCCACCGCCGCGTATCGCTTCACACCCAGATGCCGTTCAGTTTCGTCGGCATGGTTGGGTATCGCTGGAACAACCGGTTAGTACCTCAACCTATCGTCGCCATCACCGATTCACCCCTAGCGAGAACAACCGCACCACAACGGGTTACCATTTCTTCATTTGCGTAACTTCACCAGAAAACGTAGGCGTCCATCGCCATTTGCAACTTCAACCATTATTGCATGCCTGTGTCAGGTGTCACGCCACACTACGTCTGCCCACATACACGCAACAAAATGTGCACGCCTAGACAATACGTGGAAGGTGGCCCCCGTACGTATGCGATGTCCATTGCTCGAACGACTGTCAACCGGCTTCTGTAGCATGTCGCAGATATGGAACGCGCTGCACCATGCCATCACGGTGTGTGAGGAGAGACGACTAGGTCCGAATACATCAACAGACAGCTCATGCTGATCGCCATCCACGGCGTCCGTTCCTCCCACACGTCTCTATGGCGTACCACACTGCAATCCAGCTCTCATAGGGAGACGACACGTAGCTGCGTGCACAATATTTGCACTGTATGGTCCGCCGTTTTTGGGCGCAGTCGTTGTACGGTCACACATGTGCCACGATGTATCATTCAGTACATAAGGACGAATGTGCAGTACAGATTGTGGTTCACGCGTACGACATCAGCGGACAGTTGACACAGGCCGCACCACAACGTAGCCTGCGTACGTCGCAGGCGAAGGGCATTGAACATGCAAACTTGTCACCAACCACCTTGCGAAGGCAGGGGGCAAGGTGGGGACGTGGGGAGAGGTGGGGGGGGGGGGGGGGCGGCATGTACGCCCTGCTGCCATCCACATTACAGTGTACAGCAGGAGCATGTGGAAAGTCAGCAAGACTTGCAAGGTGTTTAACATGAAGCGATACACAGGGGAGCGGGCAGTGCGAGTAGCGAACTATATTGCGAGGGTTGCGGGTGGGCAACACTACACTAATTGAACGAGTCGTATAACAATTACAGAGCAGGTTTAGGCGACAACGTGGGTTACGATAGGCGACAACGTGGGTTACGTTAGGGGACAACGTGGGTTACGTTAGGGGACAACGTGGGTTACGTTAGGGGACAACGTGGGTTACGTTAGGGGACAACGTGGGTTACGTTAGGGGACAACGTGGGTTACGTTAGGGGACAACGTGGGTTACGTTAGGGGACAACGTGGGTTAGGTTAAGGCACAACATGGGTTAGGTTAAGGCACAACATGGGTTAGGTTAAGGCACAACATGGGTTAGGTTAAGGCACAACATGGGTTAGGTTAAGGCACAACATGGGTTAGGTTACGGCACAACATGGGTTAGGTTAAGGCACAACATGGGTTAGGTTAGGGGACAACATGGGTTAGGTTAGGGGACAACATGGGTTAGGTTAAGGCACAACATGGGTTAGGTTAAGGCACAACATGGGTTAGGTTAGGGGACAACATGGGTTAGGTTAGGGCACAACATGGGTTAGGTTAGGGGACAACATGGGTTAGGTTAGGGGACAACATGGGTTAGGT
>NW_025726919.1:0-35800 GCF_021461385.2 Schistocerca piceifrons | reverse complement strand
GTACTTGAATGATGTATGTAGGTGTTAGTGGACGTGTTTTACCAGTGGGGGGAAATGGATCGTCGATAGTTGGCGTCACTCTGTCACGGTCGAGATGACGCACCCTCCGTACAGAAAGGTGTCGGGAAAGTGTGTGTGTGTGTGTGTGTGTGTGTGTGTGTGTGTGTGTGTGTGTGTGTGTGTGCGTGCGTGCGTCCGTGAATTGGCAGTGTTTGGAGGTGGGCGTGCCCTGCATGTGGCCCGGAAGGCTGTTCGTTTGGCGGTAGTGTTGTGTGGACAGGGGAGGGGCATGCGTAACGCTGCTGGCATGGCATTTCGGGAGATGGGAGGGGGCAAACGAGGAAACGAGGAGCGGCGGCCAAAGACGGGACGGGGAGGGGCGCGGTGTGGGTGGCTTGCGCCTGTGCTCGGCGTTGTGGTTTGTGCAAAAGAGGAGGAGAAAAACAATGAGTTGCCAGGGAGGGGAGCGGTGTTGTGTTGTGGTTGTCGTGGTGTAGCCGCAGACGCGGCTGTCAGTGAACGTGGCGAGACGGACGGATGCGCGGAGGGGCGGGGGCGGCGCATTTCGCCGGTGCCGTGCCGTGCCGTGCCATGCCATGCCTGAAAGCCGCGTGGTCGCTGTGTTGTTGGTGGCGTGGGGGCGAGGAGAGTACCGTACGGGTGTGCTTGTGCGCCGGAAATGGCACACTGCGCCTGCCCGTCTTGGAGGCTGATGGCTGTGGTGTGGAAATGGGGCGCGGTGATGTTGAAGCAGTTGAAGAACAGAAAAGAAACCAAGAAGAAAACGGAAGGCGTGATGCGGCGGTGGTGGTGAGAGCGGGAAAAACAAAACAAAACAAAAAAAAAGAAAGAAAAAAAAACAACAAGAAAAAAGAAGGAAAAACAACAAGAAACAAAAAAAGAAAACAAAAAGTCTATCAATATTAAAATGTAAATGGAAATGGAAATGGAAATGGACCCAGGTATAACCTCCCTGCACAAATAGCAGAGAGTCCGATGATAATAAAAATGTGCCAGAATGTTAACGTCCCTACAAAACAAACCCAACGATAATATTAATGAAAGAATGAACCGTATGTAACATTGCAACAGACATAATGGAACCTGATAAATTGTATAAGGGCAGCAGCGTTGACCTTTGGCCCTGTATTCAGAATAAAAAGAGCCAAAGATCGTTACCCCAATGAAAAAGACACTGAAACACGTATGTAACATAGCAGCGATGGCGAGACATTGTAGCATCTGTGACCAGAGAGTTTGCGCTGGACCGCGCGAGTGTTGCGAGCGGTTCTCAGTCAGTCAGTCAGTCAGTCAGTCAGTCAGTCAGTCGTTGCGAGTCTGTAGCTCTGTCTAGTTGAGGGCTGTACTCTGTCAGTAGTCGTCGCGTGCAGTACGCTAATAGTCGTCATGCAGAGCGGTCGGTCAGTAGTAGCAGCCGAGTGCGGTTGTGTGATGTAGGCGGTCGGCAACACTGGTCAAGATGGTGAAGGAGGTATACTGTTAATTAATATAATCATTAGATAATGAAAAATTATATTTATTGTAATTAATTCTCCAACAAGTTCCCCAAAAATAATTTTTATTTCAAAAGCATTTTTCAAAAATGTAATGTTTTATTGAACTAAAGAGTTCGTTGCACTTCCCATTTCATTCCACTTCTTTGAAGAAAAATTTCACTAAAATCACAAAAAAAGAGAATATTATTATTTGCAATGCAGTTCCTCCAAGCGCTGCGCAACAACAAGAGCAGAAATGTGACATCCATTTATTCTGAGGTAAGACTTTAATTCTGATTGTTTTGCACAGGGCCAAAGACCGATATTTCGGCTCAATTGAAGTTTCTTGTCACTGAACGGACTTTAAATGTTGTGAAGAATTTATATTTGAGTCGGATTGCGAATTTCACATTTTTGTTGCCATTTTCAATACCTCTCATTGTGGGCGAGGTTACAATTAGCGCAATGTCCATTAGCATCCGTAAATAACATTGTCCATTATTTTAAATTTTGCGGGGAGGTTACAACACACAAAAAAAAAAAAAAAAACAAAAAAGTTGCATTTATATCCGCTCCTCAATTGTAGATACCCCTTACACAGCTGTGTGCAATGAATGAGTGCTGGCTGGTAATTAATTGCACTCCTTGGAGGGAAATGCCATAGGAAGTAGTCTTTAAAAAGTGAATGTTTTTCGTTAAAAGACAAAAGTTGCTTTAGAAAAAAGTAATAGTGGGGCTTTTGTTGTTGAACAAAATAAGTACAATGAACATACGTTATCAGATTTGCGCAATGCAGCTTCACACTACCTTTTGATTATAACACAATATACTATACATCGTCCCGAACCGTGACCAGAGTCGCGAGACGAGCAGAGCACGCCGCCGACGCCCGCTCAGTACAACCGTCCACCCGCTACTACTGTCGACCGACTACTACCTCTCCCGACTCGCGCTACAATATATATAACAACTGTTCCTGGCGACCCGGTGCGTGCCACTACTGTCGTCTGGCGCGGTCCAAGCGCCGACTAGCAACGATAAATAACTCTCTGGTCAGACAGAGATGCTGTCATGCCTCGCCATCGCTCTGGTAACGAATACATACGTGTTGCAGCGTGCGTACCACCGGAACACGCAGTGGCGGAGCCAAAGACTGTGTTGTCGAGGTCGAGTGCGAGCGGGAAGAGAGGCAGCGTCGGCACGGAGATGCAAGCGAGCGAGACGCACGGGGGCTGCGGCGTGGCGCGTTTGCGGTCGGCGCCTTTGGTGGCAACGGCCGGGACAAGCAGCGGTGTATGGTGTGGTGCGGGGCGGACAGGGGCGGCGGTGGACGGGGAGGAGGCGGCGCGACGACGGCATGGGGGCGAAAACGGGACGGGGGACGGCGGATGTTGAGAGGCGTCACGCGCGGACAGGACACAGGACACAGACACAGAGACACACAGATTGGAAAGGGAGGGTGCGCGGTAGTAGTTGGGAATGTGCGTACCGTGCGGGATGGGAGTGGGCGAGGAACACGGTCGTGGCCCCTGTTTGTGGGTGCGTGTGATGACGTCGGTGTGTTGTGGGAAGGGAAGGTGCTGTGGCGGCGGCGCGTAATGGGCGTAGGCCGAAAAGAGAAAGGAACGTGGGCAGTGTGTTGGCAAGCGTCGGTTCGACTGCGACGTTGATGGGCAGGGCAAGGTTAATGGTGGTAGGAGTAGGCGTGTGGGCGCAAAAAATCTGCCGCTGCAGGCGGTGCCGTAACCGCCATGGGGCGGGAAGGAGAGAGGGCCAAAGAAAGAAAGAAAGAAGAAAACAAAATAAAAAAAAAAAAGGAGGGGGGGGGGGGGCGAAAGGAAGGCAGGAAGGACAAGAGGCGAGGCGACGGCTTGCTTTGTGTATCGGTCGGTCTCTGGCTATGCTTCGTTTTCTGCAGCAGGGTCGGTGCGCGGCGTGGCTCGCGGCAGTGGGAACGCCTGGCGGCTGGACGGCCAGCAATGCGGTTGGATGGGCGGCCACAGCACCGCACCTGTGCCCGAGGAGGAGACGCTGGCGGCGGGCCCTGAGGTGAGGCCGGCTCGGCTCGGCTGGGGCTGTGGATGTGTAGGTGTGCGCCGCTGCTGCAACAACGAGTAAAACGCGAGAAGAAGGGATGGCGGTAGAGAGAAAAAAAAAAAAAAGGTCGTGTTGTGTTGATGCGCAGGCAGACGCGTACAGAGAGACGAGCCCGGTCTGCAGCAGGGTGTGGCCGTGCCGAGTGCAGAGCAGCGGCGGCTCGGTTCGGTTCGGTTCGGCCCGGCGGGCCGCGTCGCGGACGTGAGCGCCCCCTGGCGGGTGGCCGGAGGCGGCGCGGCGTGTTGGACGTGTGGCTGGTGGCAGTGCACAATTTGCGAGTGGCTGGCGGTGTGGCGTGGCGGTTGGCGCGTCGGGCGGCGGAGAGGGAGAGAGAGGAGAGGTATGTGTTGCGGGCGCCCTTTGCTGCGCTGCGTCGTTGCGTGTGCCGTACAGGGCGGGCGCTTGTCGACTGTGTGGGCGGTGTGGCGAATTGGCGTGAAACGGCTGCCGAGAGGTGTGTGGTAGCGAGCCGGTCGGTGTCAGTGCGAAGGGGAATGTGCGTGCGTTTGGCGGTTTCGGTGTGCTTTTTGCGGCGTGAGAGTGGGAATTAGTGGGGCCGGCTGTTGTGTTTGTTCCTTGTGTCTTGTGTCGTGTAGGTAGCTTGATGGCAACGTGGAAGGACGCCGGTTTCGTTTCGAGCCTTGCGTGTGGTTGTCGACGTTGACTGGTTGGCGTGTGCCGATGCACGTGCATGTGTGGGTCGCGAGTGCGTTTTTGGCTGGCTGTGTGTGTGTGTGTGTTTTGGGGGGGAAGGGGGAGGCGGTGGTGAAAGTGCAGTCGTTGCCACGGGCGTCGTCGGGTCGGGTGGGGCTGGGGCTGTGCGTCGTGGCGGAAAGGTGGTAGGTTGCGGGAAGCGAGCCCGTCGTTGACGGTGTCGCGTGAGTTGTGAATCGAGTGGGGCGCGGGGCGCGGGGCGCGGGACAGGAGCAGCGTGCCGCTGCGTCGTGGTCGTCAGCAGAGGCTGTGCGTGTGCTTGTCCTTTTTGTGGGCGGTTCGTGCGAGGCGTTTTTGTTTTGTGTTGCCCTAGTTGTTAGTTTATTTTGTTTGTGTTTGTTATTTTGAGACGACGACTGGTTGGTGGCGTGCGCGCGAAGTGGCGGTGTGCGCTTCCCGTGTCGTTTGTGTTGTTTTTTTTTTGTTTTTGTTTTTGTGTGTTTTTTTTTGCACTGGGCCCCGGGGGGTGGGTGGGTGCGTGCGTGTGTGTCGATTGCCGGCTGGCGAAAGGTGCGCCATCGGCGGGGTGGGTCGCCGGCACGAGTAGAGGCGGCGGCGTTGTTGCTGTTGTTGTGTGGTGTTTGTTTTGTTCGGCTGTGTCGGCGAGCTGTGTTGCGGTGCGTGTGAATGGTGGTGCAAAAGTGCTGGCGTTGGGGCTGCGACTGCGACGGCGGCGAGCCGCGGGCGCGCATGATAGTGATGTTGTGAACAGCGGCTGTGTACGGTAGTGGTGTTGTTGTAGCACGACGTGCATCCGGGCCGGCGCGGAAAGCGCAGTTGCGGGCGGTTGCCCTTCGGTGCCAGCCATGTCGCGTGAGCGGCGGGTTGCTGTGGTGTCGACACGTGGTGCTCTGGGTTGTTGTGTGGTGCCCTTTGGCCGGTGGGGGTGGTTCGCGTGCGTCTCGTTCGCGCTCGGTATCTGGTCGTGGTCGTGCTGCTCCCCCGTCTGTCGGCGGTTTTCGACGTCGTCTGTACGTTTTTGTCCGTTTGCGGCGGTGCCTGCCGACGTCGTCCCGTCGCGACCTTTCAACCGAAAGTGTGGCGCCCGAAGGTGAACGAACGTAACCCTGACCTCGGCGCTTTACGCTGAGCCGAGCGAACCGAACCGAACCTAACCTGTGGTGTGGTGAGGTGAGCTCAGCCTGTGAGCCCCAAACGTCTACGTAAGGTAAGCTGTCCGGCGGCTCACGCCTCACGTTTTGAACGCTTTTTTAACCTACGTTTGACGCTTCTTAACCTAGCACTGACCCCTTAACCTAACGTGTAACGTAACCTAACGTAACCTAACCTAACCTAACCTCTGACGCCTGACGTGTTTGAATGCTTAACCTAAGTTTGACGCTTAACCTAACCCAAGTCCCCTTAACCTAACCCACGTCCACCTAACCTAACCGAACCTAACCTAGACGTGTAAACGTAATGTGTAACGCGCAACGTGTAAGGTCGGCTGTCGTGTGTGCTGACGGCAGATTGGGTTGGTCTGTAGATTCGGATTGCGGTTTGCCTCGGTCGAGGGGTTGGGTCGGAAGCGGCGAGGGGCGGCGGCGCCTGTTGCGCAGGCGGCGTCCGTTTGCGGCGGGCAATTGTTGAGAAACGGCTGTGAATGTTGGCGGGCGAGAGGAGGAGGACGGCGCGCGATGTGGCCCGACGGCTGCGGGCCGATCGGGAAACGGCGGGAGGGCGACGGAAGGCGATGGGGCGGCGGAGGCGCGTTTGCACGGCCGTCATCGCCGCACGCCTCGGCTTGTGTGGCTGTGGCGCCGGCCGCGCTGGCCGGGCTGCCGCGGCGACGGTGTGGGAGTTTTGCCGAAGGTTTGGCCATTGTGGCGGGTCGTCGGCTGGGGCTGTGGGGGCGGCATTTGGGCGGGGGCGGCGAT
Organism: Schistocerca piceifrons; assembly: GCF_021461385.2. Taxonomy (NCBI): domain Eukaryota; kingdom Metazoa; phylum Arthropoda; class Insecta; order Orthoptera; family Acrididae; genus Schistocerca; species Schistocerca piceifrons. The sequence goes on along the minus strand of NW_025726919.1, from coordinate 29,616 downwards.
TCTCGGCGGGCCGACCCAGGCTGTAGCGCGCGGTAGCTGCAGTTTGGCCGTGGTTTGCGGCGCTGCCGTGGCGACTGGTTGGCGACTGTGGTGTGGCTGTGTGTAGCCCCATCCTCGGTGGTTTGAAAGGCGCGGGCGGTTGTGGCGCAGCTTTGGGGCTGCTCCGCACAGGCTGTCGGACGTTGGGCGGTAGCAAGCGCGGGAGGCGCGGCGCGGCGGCGCGCAGAGTGGCGGCCGCTCTCTCGGCCGTCCGCGCCCGCCCGCGACACTGGCTGGGCCCTTGTGATTCTCTGCTCTGCTCTGCCGTGCTGTGCTGTGCTTGCGTGCCTGCCGTCCCGCTCGCTCTCGCTCTCGCTCTCGCTGTGTGTTACGCGCGTCGTCGAAATGGCAGATCAGGCGGCTACGAACGAGACTGCTGCGGCACCCGCCGCCACCGGCACTACGAAGAAGGCCAAGTCTGCGTCGTCTGCGAAGAAGCCGCGCGCCAAGCCTGCGCACCCGCGCACCTCTGAGATGGTGACGGCCGCCATCAAGAGTCTGAAGGAGCGCGGCGGGTCGTCGCTGCAGGCGATCAAGAAGTACATAGCCGCGCACTACAAGCTGGACGCGGAGAAGCTGGCGCCGTTTATCAAGAAGTACCTCAAGTCGGCCGTCGTGGCGGGCGAGCTGGTGCAGACGAAGGGGAAGGGCGCGTCCGGCTCGTTCAAGCTTGCCGGCGCCGGCGGCGGGGGGGCGGCCGAGGGCGGCAAGGCTCGTGCTGGCGGTGCCAAGAAGAAGCGCGCCGCTCCGGCCAGCAAGGAGAAGAAGGGCGCCCGTGCGGCCGGCGCAAAGAAGGCTGGTGGCGTGAAGGCGGCGACCGGTCGGAAGGCGGGCGCCGCCAAGAAGGCGTCTGCGGCGTCGGCCGCTCCCGCGGGTGCGAAGAAGGCGGCTGCGGCCAAGCCGGCCAAGGCCAAGTCGCCGTCGAAGGCGAAGAAGGCCGCCAAGGTTCCGACGAAGAAGCCGAAGGCGCCGCGCCCGAAGAAGGCGACGACGCCGTCTAAGGCGAAGGCTTCGCCCAAGAAGAAGAAGTAGAGTAGAGTAGAGGAGAAAGAGATGGGAAAGGAAGGGTTTGGCGCTTGACCCCGTCGTCCCCACCCCCCGTCGTCGTCTAGTGGCGCGCAAGAGACGCGCGGCCCAAAACGGCCCTTCTCAGGGCCATCAAAGCACGTCGGGGAAGGTTTTGATTGTCGTGTTGCGTTTGGTGTGGGTGTCTGTCTGTATGCCCGTGGGGATGCTGTTTGCGTGCCGTGGTGGTTTGATTGCGGGGGTCGGTGGCGGGTGTGGGCGGCGGTAGCGGTAAGCGGTGTTGTTGTTGTCGTGGTTGATTGTCGCCGTGTTTGTGGCGGCGGCCGACGGTTGGTTTTCTGTCACGTTGTTTTGTTTGAATACGTTGGTTGGCTTGCCTGCGTTCGTTCTTCTCGGATGTGTGTCTTGTCTAGTCGTGTCTGGTCTTTGTTTTGTTTCTTTGTGTGTGTTATGTTTTGCAACGGGGGGCACGTTGAGATGTGGAAGGAGTCGGCGGGGATTTCGGTGGCGTGTAGAGCGAGCGAGCGCGCCTGCCTGGCCGTTGGCCGTCGGAGTGGAGTGCGGGTTTTTTTTGTTTTCGAAACGAAAGCGGCGGCCGGCCAGCCACCCGTGCGGTGTGACGTCGGCCGTTGGGTATTGTGCGCTTTGAGCGCCGGGGAGGGATGATGTGTGATTGTTGCGCGCTGCTAGCAGGCAGGCAGAGTGAGCGGGTGTGTGTGGCGGACGGACGGGAAGTGGTGGTTTTTGTTTTTGGGTTGCGGGGCGAGAGGCAGGCGACCGACAAAGTTTGCTCGCGACGGAGAGATGTTAGTGGCCCTGAAAAGGGCCGTTTTTGTTTGTGCGGTGCGGTGCCGCGGCGCGGTTTAGGCGCGCTCGCCGCGGATGCGGCGCGCGAGCTGGATGTCCTTGGGCATGATGGTGACGCGCTTGGCGTGGATTGCGCACAGGTTGGTGTCTTCGAAGAGGCCGACGAGGTAGGCCTCGCTGGCCTCCTGCAGGGCCATGACTGCGGAGCTCTGGAAGCGCAGGTCGGTCTTGAAGTCCTGGGCGATCTCGCGCACTAGGCGCTGGAATGGCAGCTTGCGGATGAGCAGCTCTGTGCTCTTCTGGTAGCGCCTGATTTCTCGCAGGGCGACGGTGCCCGGCCTGTAGCGGTGGGGCTTCTTGACGCCTCCGGTGGCGGGCGCGCTCTTCCTCGCCGCCTTGGTGGCGAGCTGTTTGCGCGGCGCCTTTCCGCCGGTGGACTTGCGGGCCGTTTGCTTTGTGCGGGCCATGGCGGTAGCGTTGGCGGTAGCGGAGCGGCGTGCGTGGAGGTTAGGTGCGGCGCGGCGTCCGGTGCTGCCTTGACAACGGGCCCGCGCGCCTCCGTGCTGCGCTTATATGCCCTCGGTTGCGCGTGGTGGGGGGAGGGCGGGCCAGAGTCTATATAGGGGGGCGGCGGGCGCGCTGGGCGCAGACCGTAGCCGACTCGCCAGCCGCTGCAGCTGCTGTTTGTGCACGTTTTGCTTTGCCCGAGGAAGGAAGGATGACAGGCCGCGGCAAGGGAGGAAAGGGGCTCGGCAAGGGTGGCGCCAAGCGGCACCGCAAGGTGTTGCGCGACAACATCCAGGGCATCACGAAGCCCGCCATCCGCCGCCTGGCTCGCAGGGGCGGCGTGAAGCGCATCTCTGGTCTGATCTACGAGGAGACCCGCGGGGTGCTGAAGGTGTTCCTGGAGAACGTGATCCGCGACGCGGTGACGTACACTGAGCACGCCAAGCGCAAGACTGTGACGGCCATGGACGTGGTGTACGCCCTGAAGAGGCAGGGGCGCACCCTGTACGGTTTCGGCGGTTAGGCTGCGTCGCAGCGGGCGCTGGCCTTCCCGCGGCCGTGCTTGTGGGTGGGAGAGACTAGAAAACGGCCCTTTTCAGGGCCACCACACTGTTCGGAAGTTGAAAAGTGCGAAAGAGTCTGTGTTGTTGTTGTTGTTGTTGCTGCGTGTGTGTGCGCTGTGTTGTTCGTTTGTTTGTTTGTTTGTTTGTTTGTTTGTTTCTTTCTTTCTTTCCGTTTGAGCGACGTGATGTGGCTGGGAGGGGAGAAGGAAAGGAAACGTGTCATGTGGCTGGCTGTGTGTGGAGCTGCTTCGTTTGTGTTTGTTATTGTGTGTCTTTGTATCGATCGCGACGGAGATGGCGGGCTGTGTGTTGTTGTGCGAGAGAGGCGGTAATTATTTGCTTGCGTGGTTTGGCTCTGTGTGTTTGCGGCGGCGTTGGGGTTTCCGAGGCAAGGCGTGTGGGCATAGGCGGCCGGATCAGCTGTTTCGTTCGTGTCGACGGCCGTTGCGCGCGGGAGTGGAGGGCGGTGTGTCGACACGCCTCCCTTTAACAATGGTCATTATTGCTGCCGTTGTCGTTTGGAAGGCGACTCTGCGACCGTGCAAAATGTGTGTGTGTGTGTGTGTGTGTGTGTGTGTGTGTGTGTGTGCGGGCTGTGTGGACGACAAGATGGCGGACGTGCGCCGGCGGCGGCTGTGCTGTGAAAGTGCAAAGTTGAAACAAAACAAGGTGCGGCGAGGACGACTGAAATTTTGCTTTGGACGTAGGTTTGTGTGGTGGCCCTGAAAAGGGCCGATTGTTGTGGGCCGGGCCGAGCCGAGCCGGCAAAGCGCGTTGCGTGCAGGGGAGCACGCGGCGCTGCGATTGCCTGGCCTCCTTTAGGCCTTCTTCTCGGTCTTCTTTGGCAGCAGGACGGCCTGGATGTTGGGTAGGACACCACCCTGTGCGATGGTGACGCCCGACAGGAGCTTGTTGAGCTCCTCGTCGTTGCGGATGGCAAGCTGCAGGTGGCGCGGGATGATGCGCGTCTTCTTGTTGTCGCGGGCCGCGTTTCCGGCCAGCTCGAGCACCTCAGCCGCGAGGTACTCCATGACGGCGGCGAGGTAGACGGGCGCCCCGGCGCCGACGCGCTCTGCGTAGTTTCCCTTGCGCAGGAGGCGGTGGATTCTGCCGACCGGGAACTGGAGCCCAGCCCTGCTTGAGCGGGACTTTGACTTGCCCTTGACTTTGCCTCCCTTTCCGCGTCCGGACATGGCGATGGGCTAGCGACGGTGCACACGAGAAGGAAACGAAAACGACCGGTGCGAGCGGCAGCGAGTCGAGCAGCGGAGTGCGTGCCGGCGCAGCCGGGGTGGGGGTGCTTTATGGGCTCGGGTGCGGCGGCCGGTTGCGCGCGCGCCCCATTGGTCGGCGGCCGCAACAGGGCGAGCTGGTAAAGGTGCGGCGGCGGCTGGCGGCGGGTGCCACTGTGTGGGGAGACGCTGACTAGAGCGGAGCGCTTGCTACTGGTGTTGCTGCTGCCGCCGTACGTTGGTTCGAGATGCCGCCCAAGACTAGCGGGAAGGCCGCCAAGAAGGCTGGCAAGGCGCAGAAGAACATTTCGAAGGGCGACAAGAAGAAGAAGCGCAAGAGGAAGGAGAGCTATGCCATCTACATCTACAAGGTGCTGAAGCAGGTGCACCCTGACACGGGCATCTCGTCGAAGGCGATGAGCATCATGAACAGCTTCGTGAACGACATTTTCGAGCGCATTGCGGCCGAGGCTTCTCGCCTGGCGCACTACAACAAGCGCTCGACCATCACGTCCCGCGAGATCCAGACCGCTGTGCGGCTGTTGCTGCCTGGCGAGCTGGCCAAGCACGCCGTGAGCGAGGGCACGAAGGCGGTGACCAAGTACACGAGCTCCAAGTAAGGAGGTGGCTCTGGAACGGAAGGAAGGATGGAGAGAGAATGCTCCTCCGTTGCGAGAGCGGCAAAACGGCCCTTTTCAGGGCCACCAACTTGCCTTTTGCGGGAAGGGCGGAATTGTTGTTGTTGTTTGTGTGGACGGCTGTGATGTATGTGTGCATTTTGATTGTGGGTGGGGGGGCGCGTCAAAGCGTGTTGCGCGGGGTACGGCCACGAGGTTGGTCGCCGTGGCGTGGAATGGTGGCACGCCTCGTTGGCGTGGTTTTTGACCCATTTGGTGTTGTTGGTGTGTGTGTTACCTGTCTGCGAGGGGGGACAGTGCGATCGCCGACTTTTGTGTCACCGTAACGACGGCCGTTTGCGGGTTTGTTTTTTGCACATCATACATGGCGAGGGTGAAATGTGAAATGTTGTTTTTTTTTTGTGGTTTTTGTTTGCCGCCCACTATTCCCTTTGCTGTACGCCGAGTTTGACAATGGTGCGACGTAACTGCAGCGTGGAGGTGTGTGAGTGACGTTGAAATGAACGTGCCATGAAGACGCATTGTTGTTGCATTGTACTGTACGTGTACGGCGACACGCACGATGATGTACCATTCGACTCTGATTTTTGATAGCCGTGTCTGACTGATTGCGTACGACGCACGCACACCGATGTCGTCATTCAAGATGCACGCGTGTCCAGTGCAGTACAGTAAGCGCGACGCTAGACGACGGCGGCGGCGGCGGCGGCCGTTTTTGGCGAATGTCTGTACACGTGTTTGTCTGTGTCCATCCGGTATGTATTTGTTTGTTTGAAAGTGTTTTGTGTGTCGGTGACGTGGTCCGATCCGTCGCCCCCCTGAGTAACTGTCGATCGGCGCGATAGACCGGCGTCACGCAACTGAACCGAAGTCGTGGGCACACCCGTCATACTGTTGTACACCGTCGCGCTGAGAACGGTAACGACAGGTTGACTTTGATCGGTCGAATGTCTGGGCAGAACGTGAGGAAGGAGGCAAGAGTGCAGGAGGAAAGGACAGAGGGGGGGGGGGCAAAAGAGAGAGGAAGGGAAAAAGGGGAGAAACGCATTCGTAGAGCAACGGAACGTTCCCGTGTCGGAGGCGTATTGGAGCCGCACTGAAATGCGTTTAACGGCGGCGCGGCTGCAAGTGTCTGCCGTGGTGAACGTTACCTTTGACGGCTGCATTGGCCTTTGCTTTTTGCTTTTGCTTTCGCTTTCGCTTTCCCGGTTGTACGTAACGTTTGTTGGTATGGTTGGTTCTGAGGAAGAGTGTGTGACAGTGCCGTGCCGTCCATGTTCGTGTGCCCTCCCATTGTGTGTATGCTATTGTCTGTGTACTTGAATGATGTATGTAGGTGTTAGTGGACGTGTTTTACCAGTGGGGGGAAATGGATCGTCGATAGTTGGCGTCACTCTGTCACGGTCGAGATGACGCACCCTCCGTACAGAAAGGTGTCGGGAAAGTGTGTGTGTGTGTGTGTGTGTGTGTGTGTGTGTGTGTGTGTGTGTGTGTGTGTGTGTGTGTGTGCGTGCGTGCGTCCGTGAATTGGCAGTGTTTGGAGGTGGGCGTGCCCTGCATGTGGCCCGGAAGGCTGTTCGTTTGGCGGTAGTGTTGTGTGGACAGGGGAGGGGCATGCGTAACGCTGCTGGCATGGCATTTCGGGAGATGGGAGGGGGCAAACGAGGAAACGAGGAGCGGCGGCCAAAGACGGGACGGGGAGGGGCGCGGTGTGGGTGGCTTGCGCCTGTGCTCGGCGTTGTGGTTTGTGCAAAAGAGGAGGAGAAAAACAATGAGTTGCCAGGGAGGGGAGCGGTGTTGTGTTGTGGTTGTCGTGGTGTAGCCGCAGACGCGGCTGTCAGTGAACGTGGCGAGACGGACGGATGCGCGGAGGGGCGGGGGCGGCGCATTTCGCCGGTGCCGTGCCGTGCCGTGCCATGCCATGCCTGAAAGCCGCGTGGTCGCTGTGTTGTTGGTGGCGTGGGGGCGAGGAGAGTACCGTACGGGTGTGCTTGTGCGCCGGAAATGGCACACTGCGCCTGCCCGTCTTGGAGGCTGATGGCTGTGGTGTGGAAATGGGGCGCGGTGATGTTGAAGCAGTTGAAGAACAGAAAAGAAACCAAGAAGAAAACGGAAGGCGTGATGCGGCGGTGGTGGTGAGAGCGGGAAAAACAAAACAAAACAAAAAAAAAGAAAGAAAAAAAAACAACAAGAAAAAAGAAGGAAAAACAACAAGAAACAAAAAAAGAAAACAAAAAGTCTATCAATATTAAAATGTAAATGGAAATGGAAATGGAAATGGACCCAGGTATAACCTCCCTGCACAAATAGCAGAGAGTCCGATGATAATAAAAATGTGCCAGAATGTTAACGTCCCTACAAAACAAACCCAACGATAATATTAATGAAAGAATGAACCGTATGTAACATTGCAACAGACATAATGGAACCTGATAAATTGTATAAGGGCAGCAGCGTTGACCTTTGGCCCTGTATTCAGAATAAAAAGAGCCAAAGATCGTTACCCCAATGAAAAAGACACTGAAACACGTATGTAACATAGCAGCGATGGCGAGACATTGTAGCATCTGTGACCAGAGAGTTTGCGCTGGACCGCGCGAGTGTTGCGAGCGGTTCTCAGTCAGTCAGTCAGTCAGTCAGTCAGTCAGTCAGTCGTTGCGAGTCTGTAGCTCTGTCTAGTTGAGGGCTGTACTCTGTCAGTAGTCGTCGCGTGCAGTACGCTAATAGTCGTCATGCAGAGCGGTCGGTCAGTAGTAGCAGCCGAGTGCGGTTGTGTGATGTAGGCGGTCGGCAACACTGGTCAAGATGGTGAAGGAGGTATACTGTTAATTAATATAATCATTAGATAATGAAAAATTATATTTATTGTAATTAATTCTCCAACAAGTTCCCCAAAAATAATTTTTATTTCAAAAGCATTTTTCAAAAATGTAATGTTTTATTGAACTAAAGAGTTCGTTGCACTTCCCATTTCATTCCACTTCTTTGAAGAAAAATTTCACTAAAATCACAAAAAAAGAGAATATTATTATTTGCAATGCAGTTCCTCCAAGCGCTGCGCAACAACAAGAGCAGAAATGTGACATCCATTTATTCTGAGGTAAGACTTTAATTCTGATTGTTTTGCACAGGGCCAAAGACCGATATTTCGGCTCAATTGAAGTTTCTTGTCACTGAACGGACTTTAAATGTTGTGAAGAATTTATATTTGAGTCGGATTGCGAATTTCACATTTTTGTTGCCATTTTCAATACCTCTCATTGTGGGCGAGGTTACAATTAGCGCAATGTCCATTAGCATCCGTAAATAACATTGTCCATTATTTTAAATTTTGCGGGGAGGTTACAACACACAAAAAAAAAAAAAAAAACAAAAAAGTTGCATTTATATCCGCTCCTCAATTGTAGATACCCCTTACACAGCTGTGTGCAATGAATGAGTGCTGGCTGGTAATTAATTGCACTCCTTGGAGGGAAATGCCATAGGAAGTAGTCTTTAAAAAGTGAATGTTTTTCGTTAAAAGACAAAAGTTGCTTTAGAAAAAAGTAATAGTGGGGCTTTTGTTGTTGAACAAAATAAGTACAATGAACATACGTTATCAGATTTGCGCAATGCAGCTTCACACTACCTTTTGATTATAACACAATATACTATACATCGTCCCGAACCGTGACCAGAGTCGCGAGACGAGCAGAGCACGCCGCCGACGCCCGCTCAGTACAACCGTCCACCCGCTACTACTGTCGACCGACTACTACCTCTCCCGACTCGCGCTACAATATATATAACAACTGTTCCTGGCGACCCGGTGCGTGCCACTACTGTCGTCTGGCGCGGTCCAAGCGCCGACTAGCAACGATAAATAACTCTCTGGTCAGACAGAGATGCTGTCATGCCTCGCCATCGCTCTGGTAACGAATACATACGTGTTGCAGCGTGCGTACCACCGGAACACGCAGTGGCGGAGCCAAAGACTGTGTTGTCGAGGTCGAGTGCGAGCGGGAAGAGAGGCAGCGTCGGCACGGAGATGCAAGCGAGCGAGACGCACGGGGGCTGCGGCGTGGCGCGTTTGCGGTCGGCGCCTTTGGTGGCAACGGCCGGGACAAGCAGCGGTGTATGGTGTGGTGCGGGGCGGACAGGGGCGGCGGTGGACGGGGAGGAGGCGGCGCGACGACGGCATGGGGGCGAAAACGGGACGGGGGACGGCGGATGTTGAGAGGCGTCACGCGCGGACAGGACACAGGACACAGACACAGAGACACACAGATTGGAAAGGGAGGGTGCGCGGTAGTAGTTGGGAATGTGCGTACCGTGCGGGATGGGAGTGGGCGAGGAACACGGTCGTGGCCCCTGTTTGTGGGTGCGTGTGATGACGTCGGTGTGTTGTGGGAAGGGAAGGTGCTGTGGCGGCGGCGCGTAATGGGCGTAGGCCGAAAAGAGAAAGGAACGTGGGCAGTGTGTTGGCAAGCGTCGGTTCGACTGCGACGTTGATGGGCAGGGCAAGGTTAATGGTGGTAGGAGTAGGCGTGTGGGCGCAAAAAATCTGCCGCTGCAGGCGGTGCCGTAACCGCCATGGGGCGGGAAGGAGAGAGGGCCAAAGAAAGAAAGAAAGAAGAAAACAAAATAAAAAAAAAAAAGGAGGGGGGGGGGGCGAAAGGAAGGCAGGAAGGACAAGAGGCGAGGCGACGGCTTGCTTTGTGTATCGGTCGGTCTCTGGCTATGCTTCGTTTTCTGCAGCAGGGTCGGTGCGCGGCGTGGCTCGCGGCAGTGGGAACGCCTGGCGGCTGGACGGCCAGCAATGCGGTTGGATGGGCGGCCACAGCACCGCACCTGTGCCCGAGGAGGAGACGCTGGCGGCGGGCCCTGAGGTGAGGCCGGCTCGGCTCGGCTGGGGCTGTGGATGTGTAGGTGTGCGCCGCTGCTGCAACAACGAGTAAAACGCGAGAAGAAGGGATGGCGGTAGAGAGAAAAAAAAAAAAAAGGTCGTGTTGTGTTGATGCGCAGGCAGACGCGTACAGAGAGACGAGCCCGGTCTGCAGCAGGGTGTGGCCGTGCCGAGTGCAGAGCAGCGGCGGCTCGGTTCGGTTCGGTTCGGCCCGGCGGGCCGCGCTGTTGTCGCGGACGTGAGCGCCCCCTGGCGGGTGGCCGGAGGCGGCGCGGCGTGTTGGACGTGTGGCTGGTGGCAGTGCACAATTTGCGAGTGGCTGGCGGTGTGGCGTGGCGGTTGGCGCGTCGGGCGGCGGAGAGGGAGAGAGAGGAGAGGTATGTGTTGCGGGCGCCCTTTGCTGCGCTGCGTCGTTGCGTGTGCCGTACAGGGCGGGCGCTTGTCGACTGTGTGGGCGGTGTGGCGAATTGGCGTGAAACGGCTGCCGAGAGGTGTGTGGTAGCGAGCCGGTCGGTGTCAGTGCGAAGGGGAATGTGCGTGCGTTTGGCGGTTTCGGTGTGCTTTTTGCGGCGTGAGAGTGGGAATTAGTGGGGCCGGCTGTTGTGTTTGTTCCTTGTGTCTTGTGTCGTGTAGGTAGCTTGATGGCAACGTGGAAGGACGCCGGTTTCGTTTCGAGCCTTGCGTGTGGTTGTCGACGTTGACTGGTTGGCGTGTGCCGATGCACGTGCATGTGTGGGTCGCGAGTGCGTTTTTGGCTGGCTGTGTGTGTGTGTGTGTTTTGGGGGGGAAGGGGGAGGCGGTGGTGAAAGTGCAGTCGTTGCCACGGGCGTCGTCGGGTCGGGTGGGGCTGGGGCTGTGCGTCGTGGCGGAAAGGTGGTAGGTTGCGGGAAGCGAGCCCGTCGTTGACGGTGTCGCGTGAGTTGTGAATCGAGTGGGGCGCGGGGCGCGGGGCGCGGGACAGGAGCAGCGTGCCGCTGCGTCGTGGTCGTCAGCAGAGGCTGTGCGTGTGCTTGTCCTTTTTGTGGGCGGTTCGTGCGAGGCGTTTTTGTTTTGTGTTGCCCTAGTTGTTAGTTTATTTTGTTTGTGTTTGTTATTTTGAGACGACGACTGGTTGGTGGCGTGCGCGCGAAGTGGCGGTGTGCGCTTCCCGTGTCGTTTGTGTTGTTTTTTTTTTGTTTTTGTTTTTGTGTGTTTTTTTTTGCACTGGGCCCCGGGGGGTGGGTGGGTGCGTGCGTGTGTGTCGATTGCCGGCTGGCGAAAGGTGCGCCATCGGCGGGGTGGGTCGCCGGCACGAGTAGAGGCGGCGGCGTTGTTGCTGTTGTTGTGTGGTGTTTGTTTTGTTCGGCTGTGTCGGCGAGCTGTGTTGCGGTGCGTGTGAATGGTGGTGCAAAAGTGCTGGCGTTGGGGCTGCGACTGCGACGGCGGCGAGCCGCGGGCGCGCATGATAGTGATGTTGTGAACAGCGGCTGTGTACGGTAGTGGTGTTGTTGTAGCACGACGTGCATCCGGGCCGGCGCGGAAAGCGCAGTTGCGGGCGGTTGCCCTTCGGTGCCAGCCATGTCGCGTGAGCGGCGGGTTGCTGTGGTGTCGACACGTGGTGCTCTGGGTTGTTGTGTGGTGCCCTTTGGCCGGTGGGGGTGGTTCGCGTGCGTCTCGTTCGCGCTCGGTATCTGGTCGTGGTCGTGCTGCTCCCCCGTCTGTCGGCGGTTTTCGACGTCGTCTGTACGTTTTTGTCCGTTTGCGGCGGTGCCTGCCGACGTCGTCCCGTCGCGACCTTTCAACCGAAAGTGTGGCGCCCGAAGGTGAACGAACGTAACCCTGACCTCGGCGCTTTACGCTGAGCCGAGCGAACCGAACCGAACCTAACCTGTGGTGTGGTGAGGTGAGCTCAGCCTGTGAGCCCCAAACGTCTACGTAAGGTAAGCTGTCCGGCGGCTCACGCCTCACGTTTTGAACGCTTTTTTAACCTACGTTTGACGCTTCTTAACCTAGCACTGACCCCTTAACCTAACGTGTAACGTAACCTAACGTAACCTAACCTAACCTAACCTCTGACGCCTGACGTGTTTGAATGCTTAACCTAAGTTTGACGCTTAACCTAACCCAAGTCCCCTTAACCTAACCCACGTCCACCTAACCTAACCGAACCTAACCTAGACGTGTAAACGTAATGTGTAACGCGCAACGTGTAAGGTCGGCTGTCGTGTGTGCTGACGGCAGATTGGGTTGGTCTGTAGATTCGGATTGCGGTTTGCCTCGGTCGAGGGGTTGGGTCGGAAGCGGCGAGGGGCGGCGGCGCCTGTTGCGCAGGCGGCGTCCGTTTGCGGCGGGCAATTGTTGAGAAACGGCTGTGAATGTTGGCGGGCGAGAGGAGGAGGACGGCGCGCGATGTGGCCCGACGGCTGCGGGCCGATCGGGAAACGGCGGGAGGGCGACGGAAGGCGATGGGGCGGCGGAGGCGCGTTTGCACGGCCGTCATCGCCGCACGCCTCGGCTTGTGTGGCTGTGGCGCCGGCCGCGCTGGCCGGGCTGCCGCGGCGACGGTGTGGGAGTTTTGCCGAAGGTTTGGCCATTGTGGCGGGTCGTCGGCTGGGGCTGTGGGGGCGGCATTTGGGCGGGGGCGGCGATTCTCGGCGGGCCGACCCAGGCTGTAGCGCGCGGTAGCTGCAGTTTGGCCGTGGTTTGCGGCGCTGCCGTGGCGACTGGTTGGCGACTGTGGTGTGGCTGTGTGTAGCCCCATCCTCGGTGGTTTGAAAGGCGCGGGCGGTTGTGGCGCAGCTTTGGGGCTGCTCCGCACAGGCTGTCGGACGTTGGGCGGTAGCAAGCGCGGGAGGCGCGGCGCGGCGGCGCGCAGAGTGGCGGCCGCTCTCTCGGCCGTCCGCGCCCGCCCGCGACACTGGCTGGGCCCTTGTGATTCTCTGCTCGCCGCACCCGACGAGCCTACGCATATCCCTGCGGACCCGACAAAAAACCCGGATATCCTGGATATTTTTGTCGTTAAAAACTTTGCTCTCGACGCGGCAGTCACTGTGCACTACGAGCTGAACTCTGACCACAACCCGGTCGTTCTGGACATAGCCAGTGTCGAAGACGAAGCCGGGAGGATGGCAAAAACAGAAGTAATAACAAATTGGGACCGATACAAATACCTGGTGGGTGAGCACGTGGAGGAAATCCCACAGATGGAAACAAAAGAAGAGATAGACGAAGCAATCACCAACTTCACAGACGCCCTCCACGCCTGTGCTCGCGCTACAAGCGTCAGGCTCACCACAGAGCCTGGCGCCAGGGACCTGCCCCCTGACATCTGGGACCTCATAGTCGCCAAACGCAGGTTGCGTAAGCTGTGGCAGCGTCACCGCGACCCAGCTGACCGCCGCCGGCTGCGGCGACTGGAGGATCATGTGAAACTCCGACTGCAGGAGCACAGGAGCCGCTGCTGGGAGGAGATATTACAAACCGCCGAAACAGAGAGCAGCAAACGCAAGATCTGGCGAATAGCCCGGCAGCGGAAAACCCCCACCAGAGAGAACAGGCCACTCCACGGCGTGAACGGTCTAGTGTACGAAGATCACGATAAGGCGGAAATAATGGCACAATCACTAGAGTCACAATTCCGAACTCACGTCATCGACGATGACGAGAGTGAAAGGCAGGAAAGATTAGTCGTCGGACGAGTGACTCAGATTAGAAATACGCGCCCAAATACAGAATTCGTGCCCGTAAACGAGCCGACAATATGCGCACTTATCAAGCGTCAGGGAAACCACAAAGCTCCTGGCCCTGACCGCATCCGCAGCCCACTCCTAAAGCACCTTCCACCTCCTGCCATAACATTTCTGGCAAGCGTCTTCAACGCTTGCCTAAAGCTCACCTACTTCCCCTCAGTGTGGAAAACTGCGAAAGTAATCACCCTCCCCAAACCTAATAAAAACCTGCTCCTTCCAGAAAGCTATAGACCTATCTCCCTACTAAATGGCATGAGTAAAATACTCGAGCTGCTCATCCTCTCACCCCTTCAACACTTCCTTACTGCACACAACATCCTGATGCCCGAGCAGTTTGGATTCCGCTCTGAACACTCCACAACCCAACAATGCCTGCGCTTGGTAGAGCACATTTGCCTGGCCAGGGCAAAGAGAGAATCTACAGGAGCAGTGTTCCTGGATATAGAGAAGGCATTTGACCGCGTCTGGCACGATGGCCTAATATATAAACTAGACCAAATAGGGTGCCCAGGACATCTAATACAGATCATTGATTCATTTCTTGCGGAGCGTCAATTCTTCGTAAGAAGTGGATCGAGATCGAGCCAGACACGACCGATTGCGGCCGGAGTACCGCAGGGTTCGGTCTTGGGTCCCGTTCTATACTCAGTCTACACTAACGACATACCCAAGCAGGTCGGCGGAGGGATTGCTCTCTACGCCGACGATACAGCAATCTTCAGGAGCTGTCGTAACCTTGCATTCATACGACGCAAGCTACAAGAACACCTCGACGTCATCACTCAGTGGTGCAACATTTGGAAAATCAAGGTTAACCCCGAGAAATCCCAAGCAATATACTTTACGACCAGGCTGAAACTCCCAGACCAACAACTCACCATTGGTGGTCGGGACCTAGCCTGGCGTAACCGTATTACATACTTAGGGCTCGAAATAGACAGGCGTCTTACGTGGCAACAACACGTCCACAAAACTGCCAACAAAGGCTGCGCCCTCCTGTCGCAGCTATACCCCCTCCTAAAGGGTGACGGCCTCACCCTAAGCTGCAAAATGCTTCTCTGGCGCCAGCTCATGCTACCGGCCATCTTGTATGGATCGGAAGTATGGTCGATGGCGTCAGACACCACGCTGGCACGATTACAGCGACTCCAGAACAAAACCTTCCGAGTCATCACAGGCGCTGACAGATACGTCCGAAACACACAAATTAGAGAATTTTTAGGCCACCCAACCATATACTCCCTCATAAAGGAGAAGTCCACCAAACTATATGAGAAAGCACAAACATCGCCCCACAACCTCATACAAAATTTAGGTCGCGAACACCCCGATTTTCAACATAAGCGCCCAAAACTAACACTCACCCGTCAATTTAGAGACATTTAGAGAACACTTACCCACACACAGAACAAACATTTACATAAAAACACGCACATAGCACAATACCTCACTTTCATAAATCCCCAAGCGCATAACTTGAAGTCAGACGGGCACAGCCCAGTGGAACTTCGGTACACTATAACAACCTGAGCATCTCATTCTCTGCTCTGCTCTGCCGTGCTGTGCTGTGCTTGCGTGCCTGCCGTCCCGCTCGCTCTCGCTCTCGCTCTCGCTGTGTGTTACGCGCGTCGTCGAAATGGCAGATCAGGCGGCTACGAACGAGACTGCTGCGGCACCCGCCGCCACCGGCACTACGAAGAAGGCCAAGTCTGCGTCGTCTGCGAAGAAGCCGCGCGCCAAGCCTGCGCACCCGCGCACCTCTGAGATGGTGACGGCCGCCATCAAGAGTCTGAAGGAGCGCGGCGGGTCGTCGCTGCAGGCGATCAAGAAGTACATAGCCGCGCACTACAAGCTGGACGCGGAGAAGCTGGCGCCGTTTATCAAGAAGTACCTCAAGTCGGCCGTCGTGGCGGGCGAGCTGGTGCAGACGAAGGGGAAGGGCGCGTCCGGCTCGTTCAAGCTTGCCGGCGCCGGCGGCGGGGGGGCGGCCGAGGGCGGCAAGGCTCGTGCTGGCGGTGCCAAGAAGAAGCGCGCCGCTCCGGCCAGCAAGGAGAAGAAGGGCGCCCGTGCGGCCGGCGCAAAGAAGGCTGGTGGCGTGAAGGCGGCGACCGGTCGGAAGGCGGGCGCCGCCAAGAAGGCGTCTGCGGCGTCGGCCGCTCCCGCGGGTGCGAAGAAGGCGGCTGCGGCCAAGCCGGCCAAGGCCAAGTCGCCGTCGAAGGCGAAGAAGGCCGCCAAGGTTCCGACGAAGAAGCCGAAGGCGCCGCGCCCGAAGAAGGCGACGACGCCGTCTAAGGCGAAGGCTTCGCCCAAGAAGAAGAAGTAGAGTAGAGTAGAGGAGAAAGAGATGGGAAAGGAAGGGTTTGGCGCTTGACCCCGTCGTCCCCACCCCCCGTCGTCGTCTAGTGGCGCGCAAGAGACGCGCGGCCCAAAACGGCCCTTCTCAGGGCCATCAAAGCACGTCGGGGAAGGTTTTGATTGTCGTGTTGCGTTTGGTGTGGGTGTCTGTCTGTATGCCCGTGGGGATGCTGTTTGCGTGCCGTGGTGGTTTGATTGCGGGGGTCGGTGGCGGGTGTGGGCGGCGGTAGCGGTAAGCGGTGTTGTTGTTGTCGTGGTTGATTGTCGCCGTGTTTGTGGCGGCGGCCGACGGTTGGTTTTCTGTCACGTTGTTTTGTTTGAATACGTTGGTTGGCTTGCCTGCGTTCGTTCTTCTCGGATGTGTGTCTTGTCTAGTCGTGTCTGGTCTTTGTTTTGTTTCTTTGTGTGTGTTATGTTTTGCAACGGGGGGCACGTTGAGATGTGGAAGGAGTCGGCGGGGATTTCGGTGGCGTGTAGAGCGAGCGAGCGCGCCTGCCTGGCCGTTGGCCGTCGGAGTGGAGTGCGGGTTTTTTTTGTTTTCGAAACGAAAGCGGCGGCCGGCCAGCCACCCGTGCGGTGTGACGTCGGCCGTTGGGTATTGTGCGCTTTGAGCGCCGGGGAGGGATGATGTGTGATTGTTGCGCGCTGCTAGCAGGCAGGCAGAGTGAGCGGGTGTGTGTGGCGGACGGACGGGAAGTGGTGGTTTTTGTTTTTGGGTTGCGGGGCGAGAGGCAGGCGACCGACAAAGTTTGCTCGCGACGGAGAGATGTTAGTGGCCCTGAAAAGGGCCGTTTTTGTTTGTGCGGTGCGGTGCCGCGGCGCGGTTTAGGCGCGCTCGCCGCGGATGCGGCGCGCGAGCTGGATGTCCTTGGGCATGATGGTGACGCGCTTGGCGTGGATTGCGCACAGGTTGGTGTCTTCGAAGAGGCCGACGAGGTAGGCCTCGCTGGCCTCCTGCAGGGCCATGACTGCGGAGCTCTGGAAGCGCAGGTCGGTCTTGAAGTCCTGGGCGATCTCGCGCACTAGGCGCTGGAATGGCAGCTTGCGGATGAGCAGCTCTGTGCTCTTCTGGTAGCGCCTGATTTCTCGCAGGGCGACGGTGCCCGGCCTGTAGCGGTGGGGCTTCTTGACGCCTCCGGTGGCGGGCGCGCTCTTCCTCGCCGCCTTGGTGGCGAGCTGTTTGCGCGGCGCCTTTCCGCCGGTGGACTTGCGGGCCGTTTGCTTTGTGCGGGCCATGGCGGTAGCGTTGGCGGTAGCGGAGCGGCGTGCGTGGAGGTTAGGTGCGGCGCGGCGTCCGGTGCTGCCTTGACAACGGGCCCGCGCGCCTCCGTGCTGCGCTTATATGCCCTCGGTTGCGCGTGGTGGGGGGAGGGCGGGCCAGAGTCTATATAGGGGGGCGGCGGGCGCGCTGGGCGCAGACCGTAGCCGACTCGCCAGCCGCTGCAGCTGCTGTTTGTGCACGTTTTGCTTTGCCCGAGGAAGGAAGGATGACAGGCCGCGGCAAGGGAGGAAAGGGGCTCGGCAAGGGTGGCGCCAAGCGGCACCGCAAGGTGTTGCGCGACAACATCCAGGGCATCACGAAGCCCGCCATCCGCCGCCTGGCTCGCAGGGGCGGCGTGAAGCGCATCTCTGGTCTGATCTACGAGGAGACCCGCGGGGTGCTGAAGGTGTTCCTGGAGAACGTGATCCGCGACGCGGTGACGTACACTGAGCACGCCAAGCGCAAGACTGTGACGGCCATGGACGTGGTGTACGCCCTGAAGAGGCAGGGGCGCACCCTGTACGGTTTCGGCGGTTAGGCTGCGTCGCAGCGGGCGCTGGCCTTCCCGCGGCCGTGCTTGTGGGTGGGAGAGACTAGAAAACGGCCCTTTTCAGGGCCACCACACTGTTCGGAAGTTGAAAAGTGCGAAAGAGTCTGTGTTGTTGTTGTTGTTGTTGCTGCGTGTGTGTGCGCTGTGTTGTTCGTTTGTTTGTTTGTTTGTTTGTTTGTTTGTTTCTTTCTTTCTTTCCGTTTGAGCGACGTGATGTGGCTGGGAGGGGAGAAGGAAAGGAAACGTGTCATGTGGCTGGCTGTGTGTGGAGCTGCTTCGTTTGTGTTTGTTATTGTGTGTCTTTGTATCGATCGCGACGGAGATGGCGGGCTGTGTGTTGTTGTGCGAGAGAGGCGGTAATTATTTGCTTGCGTGGTTTGGCTCTGTGTGTTTGCGGCGGCGTTGGGGTTTCCGAGGCAAGGCGTGTGGGCATAGGCGGCCGGATCAGCTGTTTCGTTCGTGTCGACGGCCGTTGCGCGCGGGAGTGGAGGGCGGTGTGTCGACACGCCTCCCTTTAACAATGGTCATTATTGCTGCCGTTGTCGTTTGGAAGGCGACTCTGCGACCGTGCAAAATGTGTGTGTGTGTGTGTGTGTGTGTGTGTGTGTGTGTGTGTGCGGGCTGTGTGGACGACAAGATGGCGGACGTGCGCCGGCGGCGGCTGTGCTGTGAAAGTGCAAAGTTGAAACAAAACAAGGTGCGGCGAGGACGACTGAAATTTTGCTTTGGACGTAGGTTTGTGTGGTGGCCCTGAAAAGGGCCGATTGTTGTGGGCCGGGCCGAGCCGAGCCGGCAAAGCGCGTTGCGTGCAGGGGAGCACGCGGCGCTGCGATTGCCTGGCCTCCTTTAGGCCTTCTTCTCGGTCTTCTTTGGCAGCAGGACGGCCTGGATGTTGGGTAGGACACCACCCTGTGCGATGGTGACGCCCGACAGGAGCTTGTTGAGCTCCTCGTCGTTGCGGATGGCAAGCTGCAGGTGGCGCGGGATGATGCGCGTCTTCTTGTTGTCGCGGGCCGCGTTTCCGGCCAGCTCGAGCACCTCAGCCGCGAGGTACTCCATGACGGCGGCGAGGTAGACGGGCGCCCCGGCGCCGACGCGCTCTGCGTAGTTTCCCTTGCGCAGGAGGCGGTGGATTCTGCCGACCGGGAACTGGAGCCCAGCCCTGCTTGAGCGGGACTTTGACTTGCCCTTGACTTTGCCTCCCTTTCCGCGTCCGGACATGGCGATGGGCTAGCGACGGTGCACACGAGAAGGAAACGAAAACGACCGGTGCGAGCGGCAGCGAGTCGAGCAGCGGAGTGCGTGCCGGCGCAGCCGGGGTGGGGGTGCTTTATGGGCTCGGGTGCGGCGGCCGGTTGCGCGCGCGCCCCATTGGTCGGCGGCCGCAACAGGGCGAGCTGGTAAAGGTGCGGCGGCGGCTGGCGGCGGGTGCCACTGTGTGGGGAGACGCTGACTAGAGCGGAGCGCTTGCTACTGGTGTTGCTGCTGCCGCCGTACGTTGGTTCGAGATGCCGCCCAAGACTAGCGGGAAGGCCGCCAAGAAGGCTGGCAAGGCGCAGAAGAACATTTCGAAGGGCGACAAGAAGAAGAAGCGCAAGAGGAAGGAGAGCTATGCCATCTACATCTACAAGGTGCTGAAGCAGGTGCACCCTGACACGGGCATCTCGTCGAAGGCGATGAGCATCATGAACAGCTTCGTGAACGACATTTTCGAGCGCATTGCGGCCGAGGCTTCTCGCCTGGCGCACTACAACAAGCGCTCGACCATCACGTCCCGCGAGATCCAGACCGCTGTGCGGCTGTTGCTGCCTGGCGAGCTGGCCAAGCACGCCGTGAGCGAGGGCACGAAGGCGGTGACCAAGTACACGAGCTCCAAGTAAGGAGGTGGCTCTGGAACGGAAGGAAGGATGGAGAGAGAATGCTCCTCCGTTGCGAGAGCGGCAAAACGGCCCTTTTCAGGGCCACCAACTTGCCTTTTGCGGGAAGGGCGGAATTGTTGTTGTTGTTTGTGTGGACGGCTGTGATGTATGTGTGCATTTTGATTGTGGGTGGGGGGGCGCGTCAAAGCGTGTTGCGCGGGGTACGGCCACGAGGTTGGTCGCCGTGGCGTGGAATGGTGGCACGCCTCGTTGGCGTGGTTTTTGACCCATTTGGTGTTGTTGGTGTGTGTGTTACCTGTCTGCGAGGGGGGACAGTGCGATCGCCGACTTTTGTGTCACCGTAACGACGGCCGTTTGCGGGTTTGTTTTTTGCACATCATACATGGCGAGGGTGAAATGTGAAATGTTGTTTTTTTTTTGTGGTTTTTGTTTGCCGCCCACTATTCCCTTTGCTGTACGCCGAGTTTGACAATGGTGCGACGTAACTGCAGCGTGGAGGTGTGTGAGTGACGTTGAAATGAACGTGCCATGAAGACGCATTGTTGTTGCATTGTACTGTACGTGTACGGCGACACGCACGATGATGTACCATTCGACTCTGATTTTTGATAGCCGTGTCTGACTGATTGCGTACGACGCACGCACACCGATGTCGTCATTCAAGATGCACGCGTGTCCAGTGCAGTACAGTAAGCGCGACGCTAGACGACGGCGGCGGCGGCGGCGGCCGTTTTTGGCGAATGTCTGTACACGTGTTTGTCTGTGTCCATCCGGTATGTATTTGTTTGTTTGAAAGTGTTTTGTGTGTCGGTGACGTGGTCCGATCCGTCGCCCCCCTGAGTAACTGTCGATCGGCGCGATAGACCGGCGTCACGCAACTGAACCGAAGTCGTGGGCACACCCGTCATACTGTTGTACACCGTCGCGCTGAGAACGGTAACGACAGGTTGACTTTGATCGGTCGAATGTCTGGGCAGAACGTGAGGAAGGAGGCAAGAGTGCAGGAGGAAAGGACAGAGGGGGGGGGGGGCAAAAGAGAGAGGAAGGGAAAAAGGGGAGAAACGCATTCGTAGAGCAACGGAACGTTCCCGTGTCGGAGGCGTATTGGAGCCGCACTGAAATGCGTTTAACGGCGGCGCGGCTGCAAGTGTCTGCCGTGGTGAACGTTACCTTTGACGGCTGCATTGGCCTTTGCTTTTTGCTTTTGCTTTCGCTTTCGCTTTCCCGGTTGTACGTAACGTTTGTTGGTATGGTTGGTTCTGAGGAAGAGTGTGTGACAGTGCCGTGCCGTCCATGTTCGTGTGCCCTCCCATTGTGTGTATGCTATTGTCTGTGTACTTGAATGATGTATGTAGGTGTTAGTGGACGTGTTTTACCAGTGGGGGGAAATGGATCGTCGATAGTTGGCGTCACTCTGTCACGGTCGAGATGACGCACCCTCCGTACAGAAAGGTGTCGGGAAAGTGTGTGTGTGTGTGTGTGTGTGTGTGTGTGTGTGTGTGTGTGTGTGTGTGTGTGTGTGTGTGTGTGTGCGTGCGTGCGTCCGTGAATTGGCAGTGTTTGGAGGTGGGCGTGCCCTGCATGTGGCCCGGAAGGCTGTTCGTTTGGCGGTAGTGTTGTGTGGACAGGGGAGGGGCATGCGTAACGCTGCTGGCATGGCATTTCGGGAGATGGGAGGGGGCAAACGAGGAAACGAGGAGCGGCGGCCAAAGACGGGACGGGGAGGGGCGCGGTGTGGGTGGCTTGCGCCTGTGCTCGGCGTTGTGGTTTGTGCAAAAGAGGAGGAGAAAAACAATGAGTTGCCAGGGAGGGGAGCGGTGTTGTGTTGTGGTTGTCGTGGTGTAGCCGCAGACGCGGCTGTCAGTGAACGTGGCGAGACGGACGGATGCGCGGAGGGGCGGGGGCGGCGCATTTCGCCGGTGCCGTGCCGTGCCGTGCCATGCCATGCCTGAAAGCCGCGTGGTCGCTGTGTTGTTGGTGGCGTGGGGGCGAGGAGAGTACCGTACGGGTGTGCTTGTGCGCCGGAAATGGCACACTGCGCCTGCCCGTCTTGGAGGCTGATGGCTGTGGTGTGGAAATGGGGCGCGGTGATGTTGAAGCAGTTGAAGAACAGAAAAGAAACCAAGAAGAAAACGGAAGGCGTGATGCGGCGGTGGTGGTGAGAGCGGGAAAAACAAAACAAAACAAAAAAAAAGAAAGAAAAAAAAACAACAAGAAAAAAGAAGGAAAAACAACAAGAAACAAAAAAAGAAAACAAAAAGTCTATCAATATTAAAATGTAAATGGAAATGGAAATGGAAATGGACCCAGGTATAACCTCCCTGCACAAATAGCAGAGAGTCCGATGATAATAAAAATGTGCCAGAATGTTAACGTCCCTACAAAACAAACCCAACGATAATATTAATGAAAGAATGAACCGTATGTAACATTGCAACAGACATAATGGAACCTGATAAATTGTATAAGGGCAGCAGCGTTGACCTTTGGCCCTGTATTCAGAATAAAAAGAGCCAAAGATCGTTACCCCAATGAAAAAGACACTGAAACACGTATGTAACATAGCAGCGATGGCGAGACATTGTAGCATCTGTGACCAGAGAGTTTGCGCTGGACCGCGCGAGTGTTGCGAGCGGTTCTCAGTCAGTCAGTCAGTCAGTCAGTCAGTCAGTCAGTCGTTGCGAGTCTGTAGCTCTGTCTAGTTGAGGGCTGTACTCTGTCAGTAGTCGTCGCGTGCAGTACGCTAATAGTCGTCATGCAGAGCGGTCGGTCAGTAGTAGCAGCCGAGTGCGGTTGTGTGATGTAGGCGGTCGGCAACACTGGTCAAGATGGTGAAGGAGGTATACTGTTAATTAATATAATCATTAGATAATGAAAAATTATATTTATTGTAATTAATTCTCCAACAAGTTCCCCAAAAATAATTTTTATTTCAAAAGCATTTTTCAAAAATGTAATGTTTTATTGAACTAAAGAGTTCGTTGCACTTCCCATTTCATTCCACTTCTTTGAAGAAAAATTTCACTAAAATCACAAAAAAAGAGAATATTATTATTTGCAATGCAGTTCCTCCAAGCGCTGCGCAACAACAAGAGCAGAAATGTGACATCCATTTATTCTGAGGTAAGACTTTAATTCTGATTGTTTTGCACAGGGCCAAAGACCGATATTTCGGCTCAATTGAAGTTTCTTGTCACTGAACGGACTTTAAATGTTGTGAAGAATTTATATTTGAGTCGGATTGCGAATTTCACATTTTTGTTGCCATTTTCAATACCTCTCATTGTGGGCGAGGTTACAATTAGCGCAATGTCCATTAGCATCCGTAAATAACATTGTCCATTATTTTAAATTTTGCGGGGAGGTTACAACACACAAAAAAAAAAAAAAAACAAAAAAGTTGCATTTATATCCGCTCCTCAATTGTAGATACCCCTTACACAGCTGTGTGCAATGAATGAGTGCTGGCTGGTAATTAATTGCACTCCTTGGAGGGAAATGCCATAGGAAGTAGTCTTTAAAAAGTGAATGTTTTTCGTTAAAAGACAAAAGTTGCTTTAGAAAAAAGTAATAGTGGGGCTTTTGTTGTTGAACAAAATAAGTACAATGAACATACGTTATCAGATTTGCGCAATGCAGCTTCACACTACCTTTTGATTATAACACAATATACTATACATCGTCCCGAACCGTGACCAGAGTCGCGAGACGAGCAGAGCACGCCGCCGACGCCCGCTCAGTACAACCGTCCACCCGCTACTACTGTCGACCGACTACTACCTCTCCCGACTCGCGCTACAATATATATAACAACTGTTCCTGGCGACCCGGTGCGTGCCACTACTGTCGTCTGGCGCGGTCCAAGCGCCGACTAGCAACGATAAATAACTCTCTGGTCAGACAGAGATGCTGTCATGCCTCGCCATCGCTCTGGTAACGAATACATACGTGTTGCAGCGTGCGTACCACCGGAACACGCAGTGGCGGAGCCAAAGACTGTGTTGTCGAGGTCGAGTGCGAGCGGGAAGAGAGGCAGCGTCGGCACGGAGATGCAAGCGAGCGAGACGCACGGGGGCTGCGGCGTGGCGCGTTTGCGGTCGGCGCCTTTGGTGGCAACGGCCGGGACAAGCAGCGGTGTATGGTGTGGTGCGGGGCGGACAGGGGCGGCGGTGGACGGGGAGGAGGCGGCGCGACGACGGCATGGGGGCGAAAACGGGACGGGGGACGGCGGATGTTGAGAGGCGTCACGCGCGGACAGGACACAGGACACAGACACAGAGACACACAGATTGGAAAGGGAGGGTGCGCGGTAGTAGTTGGGAATGTGCGTACCGTGCGGGATGGGAGTGGGCGAGGAACACGGTCGTGGCCCCTGTTTGTGGGTGCGTGTGATGACGTCGGTGTGTTGTGGGAAGGGAAGGTGCTGTGGCGGCGGCGCGTAATGGGCGTAGGCCGAAAAGAGAAAGGAACGTGGGCAGTGTGTTGGCAAGCGTCGGTTCGACTGCGACGTTGATGGGCAGGGCAAGGTTAATGGTGGTAGGAGTAGGCGTGTGGGCGCAAAAAATCTGCCGCTGCAGGCGGTGCCGTAACCGCCATGGGGCGGGAAGGAGAGAGGGCCAAAGAAAGAAAGAAAGAAGAAAACAAAATAAAAAAAAAAAAGGAGGGGGGGGGGGGGGCGAAAGGAAGGCAGGAAGGACAAGAGGCGAGGCGACGGCTTGCTTTGTGTATCGGTCGGTCTCTGGCTATGCTTCGTTTTCTGCAGCAGGGTCGGTGCGCGGCGTGGCTCGCGGCAGTGGGAACGCCTGGCGGCTGGACGGCCAGCAATGCGGTTGGATGGGCGGCCACAGCAC
Organism: Schistocerca piceifrons; assembly: GCF_021461385.2. Taxonomy (NCBI): domain Eukaryota; kingdom Metazoa; phylum Arthropoda; class Insecta; order Orthoptera; family Acrididae; genus Schistocerca; species Schistocerca piceifrons. Next base: position 5,295 of record NW_025726919.1, on the reverse strand, counting down.
CGCACCTGTGCCCGAGGAGGAGACGCTGGCGGCGGGCCCTGAGGTGAGGCCGGCTCGGCTCGGCTGGGGCTGTGGATGTGTAGGTGTGCGCCGCTGCTGCAACAACGAGTAAAACGCGAGAAGAAGGGATGGCGGTAGAGAGAAAAAAAAAAAAAAGGTCGTGTTGTGTTGATGCGCAGGCAGACGCGTACAGAGAGACGAGCCCGGTCTGCAGCAGGGTGTGGCCGTGCCGAGTGCAGAGCAGCGGCGGCTCGGTTCGGTTCGGTTCGGCCCGGCGGGCCGCGCTGTTGTCGCGGACGTGAGCGCCCCCTGGCGGGTGGCCGGAGGCGGCGCGGCGTGTTGGACGTGTGGCTGGTGGCAGTGCACAATTTGCGAGTGGCTGGCGGTGTGGCGTGGCGGTTGGCGCGTCGGGCGGCGGAGAGGGAGAGAGAGGAGAGGTATGTGTTGCGGGCGCCCTTTGCTGCGCTGCGTCGTTGCGTGTGCCGTACAGGGCGGGCGCTTGTCGACTGTGTGGGCGGTGTGGCGAATTGGCGTGAAACGGCTGCCGAGAGGTGTGTGGTAGCGAGCCGGTCGGTGTCAGTGCGAAGGGGAATGTGCGTGCGTTTGGCGGTTTCGGTGTGCTTTTTGCGGCGTGAGAGTGGGAATTAGTGGGGCCGGCTGTTGTGTTTGTTCCTTGTGTCTTGTGTCGTGTAGGTAGCTTGATGGCAACGTGGAAGGACGCCGGTTTCGTTTCGAGCCTTGCGTGTGGTTGTCGACGTTGACTGGTTGGCGTGTGCCGATGCACGTGCATGTGTGGGTCGCGAGTGCGTTTTTGGCTGGCTGTGTGTGTGTGTGTGTTTTGGGGGGGAAGGGGGAGGCGGTGGTGAAAGTGCAGTCGTTGCCACGGGCGTCGTCGGGTCGGGTGGGGCTGGGGCTGTGCGTCGTGGCGGAAAGGTGGTAGGTTGCGGGAAGCGAGCCCGTCGTTGACGGTGTCGCGTGAGTTGTGAATCGAGTGGGGCGCGGGGCGCGGGGCGCGGGACAGGAGCAGCGTGCCGCTGCGTCGTGGTCGTCAGCAGAGGCTGTGCGTGTGCTTGTCCTTTTTGTGGGCGGTTCGTGCGAGGCGTTTTTGTTTTGTGTTGCCCTAGTTGTTAGTTTATTTTGTTTGTGTTTGTTATTTTGAGACGACGACTGGTTGGTGGCGTGCGCGCGAAGTGGCGGTGTGCGCTTCCCGTGTCGTTTGTGTTGTTTTTTTTTTGTTTTTGTTTTTGTGTGTTTTTTTTTGCACTGGGCCCCGGGGGGTGGGTGGGTGCGTGCGTGTGTGTCGATTGCCGGCTGGCGAAAGGTGCGCCATCGGCGGGGTGGGTCGCCGGCACGAGTAGAGGCGGCGGCGTTGTTGCTGTTGTTGTGTGGTGTTTGTTTTGTTCGGCTGTGTCGGCGAGCTGTGTTGCGGTGCGTGTGAATGGTGGTGCAAAAGTGCTGGCGTTGGGGCTGCGACTGCGACGGCGGCGAGCCGCGGGCGCGCATGATAGTGATGTTGTGAACAGCGGCTGTGTACGGTAGTGGTGTTGTTGTAGCACGACGTGCATCCGGGCCGGCGCGGAAAGCGCAGTTGCGGGCGGTTGCCCTTCGGTGCCAGCCATGTCGCGTGAGCGGCGGGTTGCTGTGGTGTCGACACGTGGTGCTCTGGGTTGTTGTGTGGTGCCCTTTGGCCGGTGGGGGTGGTTCGCGTGCGTCTCGTTCGCGCTCGGTATCTGGTCGTGGTCGTGCTGCTCCCCCGTCTGTCGGCGGTTTTCGACGTCGTCTGTACGTTTTTGTCCGTTTGCGGCGGTGCCTGCCGACGTCGTCCCGTCGCGACCTTTCAACCGAAAGTGTGGCGCCCGAAGGTGAACGAACGTAACCCCTGACCTCGGCGCTTTACGCTGAGCCGAGCGAACCGAACCGAACCCTAACCTGTGGTGTGGTGAGGTGAGCTCAGCCTGTGAGCCCCAAACGTCTACGTAAGGTAAGCTGTCCGGCGGCTCACGCCTCACGTTTTGAACGCTTTTTTAACCTACGTTTGACGCTTCTTAACCTAGCACTGACCCCTTAACCTAACGTGTAACGTAACCTAACGTAACCTAACCTAACCTAACCTCTGACGCCTGACGTGTTTGAATGCTTAACCTAAGTTTGACGCTTAACCTAACCCAAGTCCCCTTAACCTAACCCACGTCCACCTAACCTAACCGAACCTAACCTAGACGTGTAAACGTAATGTGTAACGCGCAACGTGTAAGGTCGGCTGTCGTGTGTGCTGACGGCAGATTGGGTTGGTCTGTAGATTCGGATTGCGGTTTGCCTCGGTCGAGGGGTTGGGTCGGAAGCGGCGAGGGGCGGCGGCGCCTGTTGCGCAGGCGGCGTCCGTTTGCGGCGGGCAATTGTTGAGAAACGGCTGTGAATGTTGGCGGGCGAGAGGAGGAGGACGGCGCGCGATGTGGCCCGACGGCTGCGGGCCGATCGGGAAACGGCGGGAGGGCGACGGAAGGCGATGGGGCGGCGGAGGCGCGTTTGCACGGCCGTCATCGCCGCACGCCTCGGCTTGTGTGGCTGTGGCGCCGGCCGCGCTGGCCGGGCTGCCGCGGCGACGGTGTGGGAGTTTTGCCGAAGGTTTGGCCATTGTGGCGGGTCGTCGGCTGGGGCTGTGGGGGCGGCATTTGGGCGGGGGCGGCGATTCTCGGCGGGCCGACCCAGGCTGTAGCGCGCGGTAGCTGCAGTTTGGCCGTGGTTTGCGGCGCTGCCGTGGCGACTGGTTGGCGACTGTGGTGTGGCTGTGTGTAGCCCCATCCTCGGTGGTTTGAAAGGCGCGGGCGGTTGTGGCGCAGCTTTGGGGCTGCTCCGCACAGGCTGTCGGACGTTGGGCGGTAGCAAGCGCGGGAGGCGCGGCGCGGCGGCGCGCAGAGTGGCGGCCGCTCTCTCGGCCGTCCGCGCCCGCCCGCGACACTGGCTGGGCCCTTGTGATTCTCTGCTCTGCTCTGCCGTGCTGTGCTGTGCTTGCGTGCCTGCCGTCCCGCTCGCTCTCGCTCTCGCTCTCGCTGTGTGTTACGCGCGTCGTCGAAATGGCAGATCAGGCGGCTACGAACGAGACTGCTGCGGCACCCGCCGCCACCGGCACTACGAAGAAGGCCAAGTCTGCGTCGTCTGCGAAGAAGCCGCGCGCCAAGCCTGCGCACCCGCGCACCTCTGAGATGGTGACGGCCGCCATCAAGAGTCTGAAGGAGCGCGGCGGGTCGTCGCTGCAGGCGATCAAGAAGTACATAGCCGCGCACTACAAGCTGGACGCGGAGAAGCTGGCGCCGTTTATCAAGAAGTACCTCAAGTCGGCCGTCGTGGCGGGCGAGCTGGTGCAGACGAAGGGGAAGGGCGCGTCCGGCTCGTTCAAGCTTGCCGGCGCCGGCGGCGGGGGGGCGGCCGAGGGCGGCAAGGCTCGTGCTGGCGGTGCCAAGAAGAAGCGCGCCGCTCCGGCCAGCAAGGAGAAGAAGGGCGCCCGTGCGGCCGGCGCAAAGAAGGCTGGTGGCGTGAAGGCGGCGACCGGTCGGAAGGCGGGCGCCGCCAAGAAGGCGTCTGCGGCGTCGGCCGCTCCCGCGGGTGCGAAGAAGGCGGCTGCGGCCAAGCCGGCCAAGGCCAAGTCGCCGTCGAAGGCGAAGAAGGCCGCCAAGGTTCCGACGAAGAAGCCGAAGGCGCCGCGCCCGAAGAAGGCGACGACGCCGTCTAAGGCGAAGGCTTCGCCCAAGAAGAAGAAGTAGAGTAGAGTAGAGGAGAAAGAGATGGGAAAGGAAGGGTTTGGCGCTTGACCCCGTCGTCCCCACCCCCCGTCGTCGTCTAGTGGCGCGCAAGAGACGCGCGGCCCAAAACGGCCCTTCTCAGGGCCATCAAAGCACGTCGGGGAAGGTTTTGATTGTCGTGTTGCGTTTGGTGTGGGTGTCTGTCTGTATGCCCGTGGGGATGCTGTTTGCGTGCCGTGGTGGTTTGATTGCGGGGGTCGGTGGCGGGTGTGGGCGGCGGTAGCGGTAAGCGGTGTTGTTGTTGTCGTGGTTGATTGTCGCCGTGTTTGTGGCGGCGGCCGACGGTTGGTTTTCTGTCACGTTGTTTTGTTTGAATACGTTGGTTGGCTTGCCTGCGTTCGTTCTTCTCGGATGTGTGTCTTGTCTAGTCGTGTCTGGTCTTTGTTTTGTTTCTTTGTGTGTGTTATGTTTTGCAACGGGGGGCACGTTGAGATGTGGAAGGAGTCGGCGGGGATTTCGGTGGCGTGTAGAGCGAGCGAGCGCGCCTGCCTGGCCGTTGGCCGTCGGAGTGGAGTGCGGGTTTTTTTTTGTTTTCGAAACGAAAGCGGCGGCCGGCCAGCCACCCGTGCGGTGTGACGTCGGCCGTTGGGTATTGTGCGCTTTGAGCGCCGGGGAGGGATGATGTGTGATTGTTGCGCGCTGCTAGCAGGCAGGCAGAGTGAGCGGGTGTGTGTGGCGGACGGACGGGAAGTGGTGGTTTTTGTTTTTGGGTTGCGGGGCGAGAGGCAGGCGACCGACAAAGTTTGCTCGCGACGGAGAGATGTTAGTGGCCCTGAAAAGGGCCGTTTTTGTTTGTGCGGTGCGGTGCCGCGGCGCGGTTTAGGCGCGCTCGCCGCGGATGCGGCGCGCGAGCTGGATGTCCTTGGGCATGATGGTGACGCGCTTGGCGTGGATTGCGCACAGGTTGGTGTCTTCGAAGAGGCCGACGAGGTAGGCCTCGCTGGCCTCCTGCAGGGCCATGACTGCGGAGCTCTGGAAGCGCAGGTCGGTCTTGAAGTCCTGGGCGATCTCGCGCACTAGGCGCTGGAATGGCAGCTTGCGGATGAGCAGCTCTGTGCTCTTCTGGTAGCGCCTGATTTCTCGCAGGGCGACGGTGCCCGGCCTGTAGCGGTGGGGCTTCTTGACGCCTCCGGTGGCGGGCGCGCTCTTCCTCGCCGCCTTGGTGGCGAGCTGTTTGCGCGGCGCCTTTCCGCCGGTGGACTTGCGGGCCGTTTGCTTTGTGCGGGCCATGGCGGTAGCGTTGGCGGTAGCGGAGCGGCGTGCGTGGAGGTTAGGTGCGGCGCGGCGTCCGGTGCTGCCTTGACAACGGGCCCGCGCGCCTCCGTGCTGCGCTTATATGCCCTCGGTTGCGCGTGGTGGGGGGAGGGCGGGCCAGAGTCTATATAGGGGGGCGGCGGGCGCGCTGGGCGCAGACCGTAGCCGACTCGCCAGCCGCTGCAGCTGCTGTTTGTGCACGTTTTGCTTTGCCCGAGGAAGGAAGGATGACAGGCCGCGG
>NW_025726918.1:37500-43439 GCF_021461385.2 Schistocerca piceifrons | reverse complement strand
GGTTTCACGTACTTTTGAACTCTCTCTTCAAAGTTCTTTTCAACTTTCCCTCACGGTACTTGTTCGCTATCGGTCTCGTGGTCATATTTAGTCTCAGATGGAGTTTACCACCCACTTGGAGCTGCACTCTCAAGCAACCCGACTCGAAGGAGAGGTCCCGCCGACGCTCGCACCGGCCGCTACGGGCCTGGCACCCTCTACGGGCCGTGGCCTCATTCAAGTTGGACTTGGGCTCGGCGCGAGGCGTCGGGGTAGTGGACCCTCCCAAACACCACATGCCACGACAGGCGGCAGCCTGCGGGGTTCGGTGCTGGACTCTTCCCTGTTCGCTCGCCGCTACTGGGGGAATCCTTGTTAGTTTCTTTTCCTCCGCTTAGTAATATGCTTAAATTCAGCGGGTAGTCTCGCCTGCTCTGAGGTCGTTGTACGAGGTGTCGCACGCCACACCGCCAGCCGGCTGTGCACGCTACCGAGAAAGTACCGGTATGCGAACCGCCAGGCGACGGGCGCGCATCGCACGTTTGAGGAGACGCGGCCGGCCCCACAGGCGGCCGCGACACTCCCAGGTCTGCGAAGCGGGGCAAACGCCGCGCGCTTCAGTATACGTAGCCGACCCTCAGCCAGACGTGGCCCGGGAACGGAATCCATGGACCGCAATGTGCGTTCGAAACGTCGATGTTCATGTGTCCTGCAGTTCACATGTCGACGCGCAATTTGCTGCGTTCTTCATCGACCCACGAGCCGAGTGATCCACCGTCCTGGGTGATCTTTTCTCAGTTTCCGCCGTCTCTTTCGAGACGGTCGCATAGGCGGGAGTGAGGCGTGTGGCGGCCCCTGTTCCAGCGTTCTGTGTCCAACGGCCTCACGGCCGACGGGCGTCGTACGGCTCCACACCGGAGCGGACAGGCACTCGGGCGAAAGTCATTCAAAACCGGCGCCAGGCGCCAGGTGCCGCAGGCCAGCCGCTCCAGCGCTTCAGCGCTCGTACCACACAACATTGCCGCTAGTTTTGAGAGGCACGCGTGGTTCCGCACGCGGCGCACGGCTACGGCGAGCCGTACAGGTAGCGTGTTGCGCGACACGACACGCACATCGAAAGACATGCAGTCTAGTCGGTAATGATCCTTCCGCAGGTTCACCTACGGAAACCTTGTTACGACTTTTACTTCCTCTAAATGATCAAGTTTGGTCATCTTTCCGGTAGCATCGGCAACGACAGAGTCAATGCCGCGTACCAGTCCGAAGACCTCACTAAATCATTCAATCGGTAGTAGCGACGGGCGGTGTGTACAAAGGGCAGGGACGTAATCAACGCGAGCTTATGACTCGCGCTTACTGGGAATTCCTCGTTCATGGGGAACAATTGCAAGCCCCAATCCCTAGCACGAAGGAGGTTCAGCGGGTTACCCCGACCTTTCGGCCTAGGAAGACACGCTGATTCCTTCAGTGTAGCGCGCGTGCGGCCCAGAACATCTAAGGGCATCACAGACCTGTTATTGCTCAATCTCGTGCGGCTAGAAGCCGCCTGTCCCTCTAAGAAGAAAAGTAATCGCTGACAGCACGAAGGATGTCACGCGACTAGTTAGCAGGCTAGAGTCTCGTTCGTTATCGGAATTAACCAGACAAATCGCTCCACCAACTAAGAACGGCCATGCACCACCACCCACCGAATCAAGAAAGAGCTATCAATCTGTCAATCCTTCCGGTGTCCGGGCCTGGTGAGGTTTCCCGTGTTGAGTCAAATTAAGCCGCAGGCTCCACTCCTGGTGGTGCCCTTCCGTCAATTCCTTTAAGTTTCAGCTTTGCAACCATACTTCCCCCGGAACCCAAAAGCTTTGGTTTCCCGGAGGCTGCCCGCCGAGTCATCGGAGGAACTGCGGCGGATCGCTGGCTGGCATCGTTTATGGTTAGAACTAGGGCGGTATCTGATCGCCTTCGAACCTCTAACTTTCGTTCTTGATTAATGAAAACATACTTGGCAAATGCTTTCGCTTCTGTTCGTCTTGCGACGATCCAAGAATTTCACCTCTAACGTCGCAATACGAATGCCCCCGCCTGTCCCTATTAATCATTACCTCGGGTTCCGAAAACCAACAAAATAGAACCGAGGTCCTATTCCATTATTCCATGCACACAGTATTCAGGCGGGCTTGCCTGCTTTAAGCACTCTAATTTGTTCAATAAGTAAACGTGCCGGCCCACCGAGACACTCAATAAAGAGCACCCTGGTAGGATTTCAACGGGGTCCGCCTCGGGACGCACGAGCACGCACGAGGCGGTCGCACGCCTTCAGCTCGCCCCACCGGCAGGACGTCCCACGATACATGCCAGTTAAACACCGACGGGCGGTGAACCAACAGCGTGGGACACAAATCCAACTACGAGCTTTTTAACCGCAACAACTTTAATATACGCTATTGGAGCTGGAATTACCGCGGCTGCTGGCACCAGACTTGCCCTCCAATAGATACTCGTTAAAGGATTTAAAGTGTACTCATTCCGATTACGGGGCCTCGGATGAGTCCCGTATCGTTATTTTTCGTCACTACCTCCCCGTGCCGGGAGTGGGTAATTTGCGCGCCTGCTGCCTTCCTTGGATGTGGTAGCCGTTTCTCAGGCTCCCTCTCCGGAATCGAACCCTGATTCCCCGTTACCCGTTACAACCATGGTAGGCGCAGAACCTACCATCGACAGTTGATAAGGCAGACATTTGAAAGATGCGTCGCCGGTACGAGGACCGTGCGATCAGCCCAAAGTTATTCAGAGTCACCAAGGCAAACGGACCGGACGAGCCGACCGATTGGTTTTGATCTAATAAAAGCGTCCCTTCCATCTCTGGTCGGGACTCTGTTTGCATGTATTAGCTCTAGAATTACCACAGTTATCCAAGTAACGTGGGTACGATCTAAGGAACCATAACTGATTTAATGAGCCATTCGCGGTTTCACCTTAATGCGGCTTGTACTGAGACATGCATGGCTTAATCTTTGAGACAAGCATATGACTACTGGCAGGATCAACCAGGGAGCTGCGTCAACTAGAGCTGAGCAGCCGGCCGCCCGGGAGTGTGTCCCGGGGGCCCGCGCGAACACGCAAGCGTCCGCTCAATCATTCTGCAAACAGGAGGAGGCTGAGCTCCCCTGCACAATACACCTCGAAACCCTCTCAGGTCCCGGCGGCGCGCAGCGCCGTCCCAAGTACTTGGTCGGGTTCGAGAGAGGCGCAATCGCCCGGAGTTAGGCGAGTAGACGCTTTCGGTGCGACCACCCGTGCTCCCAACTGAGCTTGCCGCTGCCGACAGAGGCCCGGGAGCGTGCTGTCGTGGCATTGCCGGCGGGAGACAACACGCGCCACCTACGGTGACCGGCAGCTCCAACGCCAGCGCCACAGAAGGACAAAAGCCCCACTTGGGTGCCGAAGCGAACTCTCCCAGCACAGCGCACGCGCCAACACATCCGCACAGCTGCGATACAAACCACCAGCGAGAACCGCTGGGGCGACCGAGCAGCAGACGGCGTCGCGGCGCCGAGCGCCGGGCGGCGGCGCATCCTCAACGCACACAGTCCTCAATCGGACCAGCACACTGAAGATGTCCACCGCGCTTCGCACCGGGCCCGCGAGGACCTACTTTGGCCGCACGGCGCCGCGCGCAGGGTGCGCCGGCGCGCAGCTGCGACGCCTGCCGCGTCCGTCGGCCGGCGCGCCTGCCACTGGCCGCCCCCACCAGCCGGCTGTAGCGCGTGCGCCCACGCACCGCGCGGCCAGCACGCCGGGAGGCGCCCCCTCACCGGCCGGGGACGGTCCCACCCAGGCCACCGCCGCGTATCGCTTCACACCCAGATGCCGTTTCAGTTTCGTCGGCATGGTGGGTATCGCTGGAACAACCGGTTAGTACCTCAACCTATCGTCGCCATCACCGATTCACCCCTAGCGAGAACAACCGCACCACAACAGGTTACCATTTGTTCATTTGCGTAACTTCACCAGAAAACGCAGGCGTCCATCGCCATTTGCAACTTCAACGATTATTGCATGCCTGTGTCAGGTGTCACGCCACACTACGTCTGCCCACATTACACGCAACAAAATGTGCACGCCTAGACAATACGTGGAAGGTGGCCCCCGTACGTATGCGATGTCCATTGCTCGAACGACTGTCAACCGGCCTCTGTAGCATGTCGCAGATATGGAACGCGGTGCACCATGCCATCACGGTGTGTGAGGAGAGACGACTAGGTCCGAATACATCAACAGACAGCTCATGCTGATCGCCATCCACGGCGTCCGTTCCTCCCACACGTCTCTATGGCGTACCACACTGCAATCCAGCTCTCATAGGGAGACGACACGTAGCTGCGTGCACAATATTTGCACTGTATGGTCCGCCGTTTTTGGGCGCAGTCGTTGTGCGGTCACACATGTGCCACGATGTATCATTCAGTACATAAGGACGAATGTGCAGTACAGATTGTGGTTCACGCGTACGACATCAGCGGACAGTTGACACAGGCCGCACCACAACGTAGCCTGAGTACGTCGCATGCGAAGGGCATTGAACATGCAAACTTCTCACCAACCAGCTTGCGAAGGCAGGGGGCAAGGTGGGGACGTGGGGAGGGGCGGCATGTACGTCCTGCTGCCATCCACATTACAGTGTACAGCAGGAGCATGTGGAAAGTGAGCAAGACTTGCAAGGTGTTTAACATGAAGCGATACACAGGGGTGCGGGCAGTGCGAGTAGCGAACTATATTGCGAGGGTTGCGGGTGGGCAACACTACAGTAATTGAACGAGTCGTATAACAATTACAGAGCAGGTTTAGGCGACAACGTGGGTTACGTTAAGGCGACAACATGGGTTAGGTTAAGGCACAACATGGGTTAGGTTAAGGCACAACATGGGTTAGGTTAAGGCACAACATGGGTTAGGTTAAGGCACAACATGGGTTAGGTTAAGGCACAACATGGGTTAGGTTAAGGCACAACATGGGTTAGGTTAAGGCACAACATGGGTTAGGTTGAGGCACAACATGGGTTAGGTTAAGGCACAACATGGGTTAGGTTGAGGCACAACATGGGTTAGGTTGAGGCACAACATGGGTTAGGTTGAGGCACAACATGGGTTAGGTTAAGGTACAACATGGGTTAGGTTAAGGTACAACATGGGTTAGGTTAAGGTACAACATGGGTTAGGTTAAGGTACAACATGGGTTAGGTTAAGGTACAACATGGGTTAGGTTAAGGTACAACATAGGTTAGGTTAAGGTACAACATAGGTTAGGTTAAGGTACAACATAGGTTAGGTTAAGGTACAACATAGGTTAGGTTAAGGTACAACATAGGTTAGGTTAAGGTACAACATAGGTTAGGTTAAGGTACAACATAGGTTAGGTTAAGGTACAACATAGGTTAGGTTAGGTTAGGTTAGGTTACACGTTGTTGTACGGAAAGGTGTAGGGGGGGGGGGGGGGCGGGGGCGGCAGGTTCGTTGATAGTGATTATAGTAAGTGAATGCTTGTGACATGATCAGATTTGTCACGTCAGGATGCACCTTTGGCTTATTAGAGGCGGCGCTCCAATTCTATGCTTGTGTGAGACCTGTGTCTTTGACTCATGTCATTGTTTGTGCGCTGTGACAGGAGGTACTATTGTGATGTTGGGTGCACCGTTGTATAGGACATGTGTGGGTGTTGGTGCCTGGTCTGCGCAATGGTGGATGTCGAAAGGCTGGGATATTGTATTTTCCGCACGGACCTCCTGGTCTGGTTGTGATAGTGTGGATTGTGTAATGTGGCGGAGAAGATGCACTGGATGTTGTTCCATGCTGGTGCTTACATATTGTATGTGCGCCTGTTAGAAGCAGAGAGTGGTGCGTGATCAGAGTGTCTGGCTGACGTGTGGTTCCCATTTTGGGCAGACTCTTTCAGCATGTATACGGACA